>NC_080539.1:127541898-127558434 GCF_028640845.1 Ahaetulla prasina
AGCCAATTCAGAATTCTCAGTAAAAGTCAAATGTGTTCCTGGTTGAGATGTTCAAAACTATGTTACCATAGCCCACTTAGAGATTACTTAAAGATATGTGACTCTTTTGAGAAAGTACAATTAGTGGACCAACTTTAATTGATACATTTTATTTCCTTATCAGATGAATCATCTGAGTTGCTATTAACCAGCACAGAAACACCATCAAAGAATGTGTTCCTTCCGGACCACTGCAACTAGGTCCAAACAAGGATCAAACTTAACGAGAAAATTGGTCAAGACCCTCAGAGCCTGGGCCTTCGTCTGATGTTATGCAACGTCACGGTCCTAAAGGCCCCCTAATACATGATCTGATTCAGGGGTGCCGGATATTATAGGCGTACGGAGACCTGGTTGGGCACTGAAGGGGTGTGCCCTGGTCGAGATGTGCCCCAGGTTTCCATGCATTCCATCAGCCGAGGCCCAGGGGGTGGAGGTGGCGGTTGCTATTAAAGAGAGTCTAGAGCCGAGGAGACCACTGTACCTCAGATTGCCGGTGTGAATCCTCTTTGTGAGGTGGGGTCATAGATGTCAGATGGGCTTGCTGGTCGCGTGCCTGGCTCCTTGCTGCGTGACAGCTGCCCTGCCCGAGCTCCTGGAGGTGCTTGCCGGGTGGCAGTGGAGACCCCAGACTTTTAGTCATGGGGACTTTAACTTGCCATCTGCCAGCTCCATCGACGTAGCTCGGGAGTTCTTGGCCTCCATGATGGCCTTGGACCTGACTCAAGTAGTGGATGGCCCCACTCACATCGGGGAGGCACACTGGACCTGATTTTGTCTCTGGTCAGTGGTTGAGAGATCTGGACTTAAAGGAAATAGTCATTGAACCTTTGTCATGGTCAGATCACTCTCCTTCGCCTGGACTTTCTGACCGCTACCCAACACCGCAGGGAGACGGAACCATTACGTGGTACCGCCCCAGGCGCCTGATGGACCCAGAGAGGTTTCGGACGGAGCTTGGGCCACTTCCTGAGGGTCTGGCTCACGGCACGGCAGAGGAACTAGCTGCAGCCTGGGAACGGGCTGCGGCTGGGGCTTTAGACCGTGTCGGCCTTTGCGCCTCTGACCCGCGCAGATCCCAACCGCCCTTGGTTCTCCGAGGAGCTGAGGGGATGAAACGCCGGAGAAGACGCCAGAGAGAGTTCCTGGAGGTCCAGCCGCTCAGAGGTTGATCGGACACTAGTTAGATCCTATACTAGGACCTACCTAGTGGCACTGAGGGAAGCGAGGCGTTCCTTCGCGTCCTCCCTCATTGCGTCGGCAGATAATCGCCCAGCTGCGCTGTTTGGGTGACCCGCCTCCTCCTTCACCAGGGGAGCGGGATGACCCGCTGCAGGGACGTGCTGAGGAGATTAACGGTTATCTATACGATAAAAACCTTCACGTTAGGGACGGTCTGCACCAAAAATGTGGCCATTCAGACGGGGTATCAGAGGCCGGTCATGGTGAGGTAGTTAGGGATGAGTTTCACCCTGTGACTCCGAGGACATGGACAGGTTGTTGGGTAGATTGAATGCCACCACTGTTTACTGGACCCGTGCCCTCCTGGCTGGTGCTGGCCACTCAGGAGGTGACACGAGGCTGGCTCCAGGGATTACGAGTGCTTCCTTGTTGGAGGAGTCTTCCGCCGCCTTGAAAGAGGCGGTGGTGAGGCCCTCCTCAAGAAGCCTTCCTGACCCGCTGTTTTAGGTAATTATCGTCGGTTCCAACCCGTCCGGCGAAGGTTGTAGAGAGTATGGTGGCATATCAGTTTCTGCACCTGGAGGAAACTGTCTATCTGGACCTGCTCCAGTCCGGCTTCCGCCCGGTTACAGCACTGAGACGGCTTTGGTCGCAGGTGGATGATCTCTGAGGCCAGGATAGGGGTTATTCCTCTGCCCTGGTCCTATTAGACCTCTCAGCGGCTTTTGATACCATCGACCATGGTATCCTGCTGCGCCGGTTGGAGGGATTGGGAGTGGAGGCACCGCTTTATCGGTGGTTCTCTCCTATCTCTCCGACCGGTCGCAGACGGTGTTGACGTGGGCAGAGGTCGCCGCGGCGCTCACTTGTGGGTGCCGCAGGGTCGATTCTCGTCCCTTCTGTTCAACATCTATATGAAGCCGCTGGGTGAGATCATCAGTGGCTTCGTGTGAGGTACCAGCTGTACGCTGATGACACCCAGCTGTACTTTTTTCACACCGGCCACCCCAATGAAGCTATCGTGCTGTCCCGGTGTTTGGAAGCCGTGACGGGTCTGGATGGGGAGAAACAGGCTCAAGCTCAATCCCTCCAAGACGGAGTGGCTGTGGATGCCGGCATCCCGGTACAGTCAGCTGAGTCCGCGGCTGACTGTCGGGAGCGAGTCATTGGCCCCGATGGAGAGGGTGCGCATTTGCTCTCCTGGATGCAGCTGTCTTTTGAAGACCATTTGACGGCCGTCTCCAGGAGAGCTTTCCACCAGGTTCGCTGGTGCGCCAGTTGCGCCTTTCTAGACCGGGATGCCTTGTGCACAGTCACTCACGCCCTTGTGACGTCTCGCCTGGACTACTGCAATGCTCTCTACATGGGGCTCCCTTGAAGGGCATCCGAGGCTGCAGTTGGTCCAGAATGCAGCTGCGCTGGTGATAGAGGAGCCCCTCGTGGCTCCCGAGTGACACCTATCCTGCGCAGGCTGCACTGGCTACCTGTGGCCTTCGGTGCGCTTCAAGGTGTTGGTGAAACGTCTTTAAAGCGCTCCATGGCATAGGGCCGGGTTACTTACGGGACCGCCTGCTGCTACGAATGCCTCTCACCGACCCGTGCGCTCTCACAGAGGGACTCCTCAGGGTGCCATCGGGCGACAGTGTTGTCTGGCGACACCCAGGAAGGGCCTTCTCTGTGGGGCTCCCGCCTCTGGAACGAATCCCCAGGACTTCGTCAACTTCCGGACCTCCGAACCTTTCGCCGCGAGCTCAAAACTTACTTATTTATCTGCGCTGGACTGGGTTAGTTTTTTAAGTTATGGGTTTTTTAATGGGTTTTATCTCCAAATTTTAATTGTGGCCAATTTAAATAAGTTTTTTACTTGTATTTTAATTGTATTTATAATGTATTGTGCATTTTTACTTGGCTGTGAACCGCCCTGAGTCCTTCGGGAGAAGGGCGGTATACAAATTTAAATAATAAATAAATAAATAAATAAATATATGTAATCATATATTACGAAACTGCAGGATTGGGTTTACTGACAAATAAAGAGGGAGGGGAGCAGACCACATCCCAGTATGCAGTTAACATATTTGCCCATTATGCATCTGTTACTGGAAAATGGAATTATAAATGGAACAGAATGTATTTCCATTTATATTTTGAGCTGTCCATTAAAACACTTCTTAGGTACATACTGGCGCAAATGTCTGTAATCCTGCAAAGAAGACATGAAATCTCAAATGATAGTTATTTGCAGTAGCAGGATATCTCTACTGCTGTTATTTCTCGCTTGCCGCAGTGTAGCATTCTCCTCTGCTCTAACTTTTACCTGCGATGTGATGGTGTTTTTGTCTTTTTTACTCTGGGATTCCTAAAGCTCTCGCTGTAAAGACAACCTACGTCAACCCACAAGAAAAAAAACAAGGAGGAGGCAGATTAGTTGTTTTATATTCGGTGTCTCATTCCAATGCTTTTATTGGCTTCAAGGCTTTTATTTGCTTTCAGGCAGAGGAGGCAGAGGACTTTATGTTGAGATTTCAAGGAAGGCTGCTCTGATAAATTAGTAAAATGGGTGAGTCATATCAGTGTTCTGTCTGATGTTGTTACCAGCCAAGCATAGCAGTCAAACATCTGTGCAGAGTACAATGTCCCCTTGTAGTCAGAATGCCCAGAAACCCAGAGGTGGCACAGAAGTATTGTAGTTATAATGCAGTGATTCAGACTGCAGAACTGACAGGTTGCGAAGAAGTAGGAAAATGTGTGTGTGTGAGAGAGAGAGAGAGAGAGAAAGAGAAAGAGAGAGAGATAGAGAAGGAAAAACCAATTGCTTCAAAAATGTCATAAAATCCAATTCGTGTATTTAATTATGATTGTGTATATTAACTTATTTATGAAGGCACAGATGCTTTTATAGATACCAGCATAGACTATGCCTTTCATTATATTATATTGCTCAAATTACATTTCCCCACAAAATAGGCTCTGGCAGCTCTGTTTCAAAATTGGGGTTTTTGCATGGAAGCACCATTTCAATAACAGCCTTTCTAGTCAGGACCTAACACATTCCTGTCACGTACCCTGGACACCCTCCCCACCCCACCCCCACCTGCCTGTACCTATGGAATTAATACAAACTCAGGAGTTGCTCTGCCCTTATTTTTAATGGCATGTTTGCAAATATTTCCAGAATGCTTTAGGAACCATCTGCTAATATATAAAGCAAGAATCTTTAAACGACAGACCTCAGAAAAAAGGGTTTTCTTATATATGAGTTTCCATTTTTGCTTTTGCATCCAATAATCAGCCCCAGAAATGTGCCTCCAGCTATATACTGTACCTCAAATTACCGGTAGCAGGCCCCAAATGATGTCCTCTAAGGAGAAATAGAGATTATGGAAATTGATTACTCAACACTTTTGTGCAGGTCCATGCTGGGAAAGACTGCTCTGGATGGACTATTTATTCTTAGACTGACAAAAGAAACTTAGATGCTAACACAGGACTGGCCAAAAGCTTTTTCCAATCTCCCCATTGTAAGGAATGAAGCTGGTAAGGCAGGAACCTCATTATTATATAAACATAGAGAACCATTATGTTTCAATAAATCACGTGGCCCTCAATGTCAGGGCCTTTAAGCCAAATATCCATTAACTCAAAAAGGCAGACAGGAAAAACCTAGAATGTAAACTCTGGAGAACAGATCTATGTTTAGTCTTTAACCGCCATATATTGTAGTAGGCAAAAGCTGCTGATTCAGTTCTACAGAGGAATTATTGAGTCTGTCATTTGCTCCTTTATAACTGTCTGGTTCGGTTCTGCAACCCAACAAGAAAGACACAGACTTCAGAGGATAATTAGAACTGCAGAAAAAATAATTGCTACCAACCTGCCTTCCATTGAGGACCTGTATACTGCACGAATCAAGAAGAGGGCTGTGAAAATATTTACAGATCCCTCACATCTAGGACATAAACTGTTTCAACTCCTACCCTCAAAACAACGCTATAGAGTACTGCACACCAGAACAACTAGACACAAGAACAGTTTTTTCCCGAAGGCCATCACTCTGCTAAACAAATAATTCCCTCAACACTGTCAAACTGTTTACTAAATCTGCACTGCTATTAATCTTCTCATCGTTCCCATCACCAATCTCTTTCCACTTATGACTGTATGACTGTAACTTTGTTGCTGGCAATCCTTACGATTTATATTGATATATTGACCATCATTTGTGTTGTAAATGTTGTACCTTGATGAAGGTATCTTTTCTTTTATGTACACTGAGAGTGTATGCACCAAGACAAATTCCTTGTGTGTCCAATCACACTTGGCCAATAAAAAATTCTATTCTATTCTATTCTATTCTATTCTATTCTATTCTATTCTATTCTATTCTATTCTATTCTATTCTATTCTATTAAGAGGCTTCATTCTTCAACACAATAAAGAAATTGGTGTGTATGTATGCATTTGTGAGACTTGTGGATGGAAATGAATGTAAATAAGTTTGGAAAATACGAACTTTTCTTTCAAATGTGTGTAGAGAGAAGTAAAGCTGTAATAGCACAGGGCAGTTTCTCCCCCCTCTCCCGATTCAGTGATTTGGGGGGGGGGGAAACGCCATGCTTCTGGAAGATTTATGTTCTTTCTTGCACAGTACATTCAGAATTGTTCTAGGAGAAACAGGAATCTCTGTATTTTCTTCACCTCCTTGCCATCTGCTAGCTAATAAACAGAACTCAGGAGGAGCTGGATGCCTGGAAGGTCAGACTGCTGAGTGGTTGGACGGTGCTGGAATCTGAAGTGCACTGGAGAAAGAGTTGGCATATCTGAACCAGTAAGAGAGAAGAAGAAAACAATGTGGAGCAGCCAGGAGAAGAAATGAATTCTTGTTAGACTGACACAAGGAGAGAGAGAGTGGGCAAGAGCTATCACAAGCAAAGGAGAAACAGTCTACACTTTGGGATGAAAGATACAGTTTACTTTGGGGACTACTTAAAAGACAGAGAAAAAACAGATCCCCAGCATAAACCAGCAGGCTGAGAAAACACTGTGGAAAGAGACCATGGAAGTAAAAAAGCATGCAGGGAGTGGGGAGAACTGGGTGGAATCTCAACAGCATATAAAGAAGAAGAGTTGGAAATGAAAATGGAAACTGAACTTGGGCCACTGTGCTAAGAGAAAACACAGAAAACTCTGTAAATTAGTTAATAGGTTTATAGGAATAATGTAATAATTAATAGTAATCCAGAAAGATTAAGTTAGATGTCAGAGTACAATTAAGATAAGATTACTAAAAGATAAGTGCTATCTGTCTATCTCTGAATGAATAAATAGAGGCTATCAAGGAACAAGCCCAATATGGTAGTTTTGGTGTAACAAATTATTGCTTTCGCTTATAAGTGTAAGCTACCTCTTTCCTGCTGCATTTAATTCATCAATTGACAACTGGTTGTCTGCTTGATTAGAACGACACTTACCAGCAATCAGCAAAAATGCAAAGCTGCATCAATAAAAGACACTTAGCATCCTTTAGTTCATCAATAAAGAGAACATATCAAACCCTTAATTGCCTCTCTTAATATGAGCAGTTGTTTTCATGCTTTGGTCCTGGAAAGATCTCCCACTTTCTCTATACTCTCAGGAGGTAGCAAGTTGCTTTGCCTAATTCAGCCACTTCTTTATTTAACCTAAAGAAGTGACTACCTTGCCTGGCAATCCTGGGCCACAGATGGCATGATGGTCTGAAATATTTTATCAGGGTGAAGTGTATGCCTTCTGTCTTGTCTATGCCTGGACCATCCCAAAGTGAATCCATCACAACTGCTGGATCACCACTTCCTTAATATGTGTTTAGTACTGAGAATACTAAGATGTGCAGCCACGCCTCTTTGAAGCCCAGCAACTCACTCTTCCTTCGGCAGAAGTCAAATTAAATCAGGAAATTCAAGAGTTTGAGTTCCTTGTCCAACTTGACATAAGCTGTGCTGATATTCAGTATGGGAAATTGAAATAAAATTTGTAAAGTATTGCCTAGTAGAATGAGGACACTTTAAGTGATTGGTGGTTCTCTGTCAACATGAGAGTGTAGGCTAAATCCTGCATTTCTTTTTCCCATGTTGTCACAGCTCAATATATACAGGTAGAGTTCATTTAGTGACTACAATTAGGACTAGCAACTTAGTAACTGAACGTCATTGTTGCTAAGCAGAAATAATGTGACCACAACAGGATTACAACCTCACTTCCCCTCCAGTAATTAAGTGAAATACTGAGGTAACTAAGCAAAGCGCCACTTGATCACAACCTACAAATTCACTTCCGCTAATAGTTACCTCTATTAACTCTGCTTCTGGGACCATGGGAGACTACAACAGACATAAATGTACCCTGGTTGCAAAGTGCCCAAATGAGTGAGAGTCACTGCAACAACAACAAAATGTGAGAATTGGTAGCGTAGCTGGTTTTTCTTTATACCATGATAACTTCAAATCTTCACTAGATGAAATAGTTGGTAAGTGAAGACCACCTATATCTGTTTTTTCATTTCTCAGAATTATGCTAGGGCACAGATGGTTGTTCATGTAGTCAGAAATCCTGGCCAGAAAACTCTGGTTCCCATTTTTTCCCCAAAGTCAGTGAAAATCATACACTGAGTTTCATTACACTATTGATCTGCATTTAACATTTTGACATTAACTGATAAAGCTTTAAACAACTTAGGAACAAGATTGTCTAAAATAACTTCTCAGTTATAATTTGTGTTTATTTGAAAATAAAACAACTATAAATTTAAAATAAGCAAAGAAAGATTAGACAGAATTTTTTTTTCTAATATTGCCCAGTTTCCCTGCCTTGCCAACCTAAAACTCCAGCTTCTAGGGATTTTTCCTGCAGAGTGCACACATGACCCAGATATGTATGTGAATGCACACATATATGTATGTGTTTATATCTGCCAGAAGCCAGACTGCAAAAAGAGTCAAGCATAGGACAAGTAATAAATACATATTAATTGGATTACTTACAGTTACATCCCTGTAAAATAAAGCAACCCAACGTACAATGCATTGAGCCACATCTACATACACCAACCATGATGACTCTCACATAGAAACATACAAATATTGTATACATGAAAACAGCAGGAAAAAGAAACTTTCTTTTTATACTTGCCACTTTCTGGAATGCTCCCCCGCTCCCCCATGAAATAGTATTGTCTCAGTACCCATCAAAATTTTTGACTTGCATTTGTTTGATAATGTACAAAATATTCTGCCTGACTTAGTAATTAGGTGAAAGTTACATTAGAATTTTTTCTATACTATACTGCACAGTTACCTTGGCATTTTAGTGTAATGCAGTGCATAGATCTACTTAAATAATAGTCAGTATAGAAATGCTTTAAATACTTAAAAGCATATATCTATTATATTTACAACATTTCCTTTATAAGAAGATCAAGAAGACATTTACTCTATCTTTCACAACAATTTTATGAGAAGTTTGGCTGAAAGAGAATGACAGCCTAGGTTCTTTTAATTAATTTCAGAACTAAATGAAGAGTTGAACCCATGACTTCTTGTATTAATCCAACATTTGAATCACTCTATTAAACTAAGAAATATATCACAGTTCAAGGAAATTTGCAGATCACCATCTCTTCACGGGCCAGAACAAGACAAAACTAGATATGACGATGGCATCACCGCAGCAAACCCCAGGAAAAAGAACAAAAATTAACACTTCAAATCATTGCACTAAAATTATAAGTAGAGTGCTACTTTACATCACCATTTAGCAACTTGAAACGCCAGTGACAAATTGGCAGCATGATTTTTGTGACAGCTGTTCACCAACATTTAGAAATGGTTAAAAATGGAAAACTATCCTAGAGAGGAAACTTGCCCTTCTCATTATAACACAAGCTGAGACATAGAGCGAATGAAATAATACACTTATAACATACATTCTGGGTGATAAACTAAAATGATTCAGTGTCTTTGGTACAATTTAAGCCACTGCCAATTGAGATTGCTTGGAAATTTTGGTAGATAAAAATTTTGCCTGAAATCTTTGCACAGTTTCATAACATCTTTCTCTTAAAGGGAAAAGGGGGGGGCTAAACTCGAGAGAAGAAAATTTCTTTAAATCTGGATCTGGCTCCTCCTTCCTTCCTTCCTTCTTTCCTTCTTTCCTCCCCATCTTTGTGAATTTTTAATCAGCTGTAGAGTTATTATTTATTGTTTTATTATTTAATATTGTTTTTTATTGATAGCAAACCACCTAGAATCACCTCTAGGCAAGATGGGTGGCATATAAATATAATAAACAAATAAAGTAGAGGTGGAGTCATTCTTTGCTAATGTTATCACAGAAAAGGGTGCATAGCTCTCCAATCTGGCCTATAGAACACAGGTTTGCAAATAATTGTTTCATTAGGTATATTTTTACACAGTTGTTTCCTAATAGTACTGCAGCAAAGAACTGTGTGGGATTTTTTTTAATGGTAAACAAAGTATGGGTGATTTGAAGATGCATGTTCACATTCAAATGCAAGCTGGAGAGATTTCTCCCCCAGCTCCAGCCACAGAGACCTCAGCATCCAACAGTTTCATCTGGCTCGTGAAACCACAATACATCCATGCCGGCCGTGGGGCCAAAAGCAGGCAGCTCTTGATCTGGACCTGAGACCAGTTCATTAAAGGAAAATCACAGCAGACCGTACAAAATTGCCCCCAATAACCAGCCTCCGCAACTTACACAGCTGACTTCCTTGCAACAAGGCCTGCGAAGTAGGAGGTTGATAGAATAAATGACCAAAGAGGTAAGACACAAAGGCCGAGGTAAACAAAACGCGGTATGAGAAAGGGTGATAAGCAGATATTTGCAGCCAGGAGAAGAAGCGGCAGGTGCACAGACAGGAGGCTGGAAAAGATAAACGAATTGGGCTGGAAATCTATACACTAATGATAACAACTGCAGAAGAGATTACAGGAGGCTGCAATTAGATATCTTTGCTCGGCTGCAGTTCTCTTTGGCCTGTGCCTTTTGCTGGATATTGATCAGCTGAGGAGGAAGGAAAGTCACTACAGCAGGAAAGAGTTGGGTGTACACAGATATGCCTCAGCATGGAAACATGAAAGCGTGCCAGTGTCTCTCTTGTGCCCAAGGCCCAGCGGCAGCGCTAGTTTCCTCAGCTTCTCTCCTCACAGCAGACAGTCCTTCTCCTGCCCTATCTTTTCCTCTAATGTTAAAACAGATTGAAATATGAAGCTTAAAACCAGCTTTCGCTATTTGTTTTACAATTCTGTTTCATCTCCCTTCTCAACCACTCCCTTTATAGGGATCTTCGTTCTTCTGGACCTTTATTTATCTTGGTCCTGGGAAAACAGACCTGGGCCAAAACTTCATAAATTCTTGAACGTGTCTGCGCTTAAACTGGATTAAGATTTGCTAACTAGTTTTTAGATAGGGTAGTTAAGGGTAGAGACTTCATTGGATTGCAGGAATGGAAACATAAAATTGTAATTTCCATCACGTGAATCCAACTATTCCTATCTCTGGCCCTTTCTCAAAGTATATGCCTTAGATCAGGAGTTTCCAACCTTGACAACTTTAAAACTTGTCGACTTCAACTCCCAGAATACCTGAGGTATTCTGGGAGTTGAAGTCTATAAGTCTTAAAGTTGCCAAGTTTGGAGACCCCTGCCTTAGATCCAGAAGAAAGAGCAAGCTTAAACCAGTATTTTTCCTTACTGCCAGAAGCCCTCCCTCCACCTCCACTCTAATTCAAATTTAATTCAGTAGCAAATTGGCAATGTTTGATTCGTCTTTTTTTTTGGTGAAAATAAACTTAAGGCAATTATTTTGAGGTGGGGAAAAGGAATTTTTAAAATAAAATTTCCTTCCAAATCTCCCAATTTGGACTGAAATGTTTGACACATGGACAAAAAAAAGAAGTGGGGGGGACCCTCATTAGGCTGAAGTTGTCTTCTGCAGACTTAAATGAAGAAAGACAGAAGAAAGCTATAACTCAGAGCCTAAGAACCATGTAGCCTAAAATAAGCAATGATGAAAACCAAATGACTATAGCAACATATTATTAAGCTTTCCCCAAATACTCCAGGGCAGGGCTTCAGGGCAGATTTTATTGAGATATTAAAAACAGTAGAATTGAACAGAAGATTTCAAACAGGTTCACAGTAATAGTAGTGTTAAGCACAATGCCAATTAAAACCACAATTAATTTAAAGTTATAGTCAGCAATTACTCAATAAAGCAAATGGAAAGGCAAATAGTTTTAATCAGTGGTAAAATCCAAATTTTTTTACTACCGATTCTGTGGGCGTGGCTTGGTGGGCGAGATGTGGCTTGGTGGGTGTGGCAGGGGAAGGATACTGCAAAATCTACATTGCCTCCCCACGCCTGGTGGAAGGATATTGCAAAATCTCCATTCTCACCCCACTCTAGGGCCAGCCAGAGGTAGTATTTGCTGGTTCTCCAAACCACTCAAAAATTCTACTACCGGTTCTCCAAACTACTCAAAATTTCCACTACCGGTTCTCAGAACCTGTCAGAACCTACTAGATTTCATTCCCAGTTTTAATTGACAAAACATAAAAGTTTCCAAAGTGTCAGAGAAGATACAATAGGCAGCACAGCTGATAGGTGTTTGCCTTCCTTTCCACTCCTATCTTGACCTGAAAGTATGGGCATTCTTGGTAAGCCAAGTCCATTTTAACCATGACTTGTTGGGTATTACACTCACTAGGTACATAAATATGCTAAACCATAAACCATGATAGTCATAAAGCATGGTTTAAAAAACCACGGCTGTGCTCATACAACTTAAGCCAGTATCAAACAAGCTTCATTGTATGCCACTGAGAAGTATCAGCCCAGTCTGTGTTTATTGATCACTGCTCAAAAGGCCTTTATCCAGGCAATTGCAGGTAGTTCTTGACTTATGGCCACAATTGAGCCCAAAATTTCTGTTGCTAAATGAGACATTTATTAAGTAAATTTCCCCCCATTTTGTGACCTTTCTTGCCACAGTTGTTAAGTGAATCATGGCAGTTATTAGTTAGGAACATGGTTTTTAAGTGAATCTGGCTTCCCCATTAAGATTGCTTGTCAGAAGGTCACCGAAGGTGATCACGTGATCCTGGGACACCCTGGCGGTCGCTGCCGTCCGTCGAAGCGCCATCTGCAAGCACAGCGGCTACGAGTGCACGACTACCAGGGAATCGCATCCTGTTCGAGGGACCACCTCCCCGAGTGAGTACGGCCTCACAAAAGACCCTGCCCATCACGATCGTCGAAGGAACTCTGCCCAGTCTGTTGGGACTAGACTGGTTTCGTGCCCTGGGCATGGGAGTGACTGGCATCTACAGAAGTGACTGCAATTTGAAAGACATTCTCTTTAACGAGTTCAAGATGTCTTCAAGGACTGCCTGGGCAAGTACAAGGGGACCCCTATTTCCTTCAACTTAGACCCCAGGTAGCCCCATTAGGCTTAAGGCGAGGAGAGTCCTTTTGCCCTAAAACCAAAATTGATAAGGAGCTGGACAAGCTCATAAATCAGGGGTTTTGGTGCCAGTCGATCACGCAAAGTGGGAGACGCCAATCGTCACCCCATCAAATCGGACGGGTCAATTAGAATTTGCGCTGACTACAAGGCGACGCTTAACAAAGCCTTACAGAAAAGCGCTTACCGGTTCCGTGGTGCAACATTTATTGCACTCTTTGGGGCAAGGCAAGTCTTTGCAAAGTTAGACTTGGCCCAAGCCTACCAACAACTGCCAGTAGACGCCCGCACAGCCGAAGCCCAAGCGATTGTGACGCAGGGGCATTCAAGTGCACCGATTGCAATTTGGGGTTAGTGTGGCACCAGGGCTGTTCCAAAACCTGATGGAACGACTACTGCAAGGGCTCCCAGGGTAGTTCCTACTTGATGATGTCCTAATTTCAGGGGAAAACATGGAGGAATTGGGGGAGCGGTTAAGAAAGGTCTTGAGCATTTTCCGGACAGCCGGATTAAAAGTCAAGACAAATAAATGTCAGATAGGGGTCGAATCGGTCGATTTCTTGGGCTACCGGATAGACAAGAAAGGAATTCACCCTACTGAGAGCAAAGTTAAGGCAATTAGGAAGGCTCCAGCGCCCAAAAACAAAGCAGAGCTGCAGGCATTCCTGGGATTGGTTAATTTTTACGCGGTCTTTTTAAAGAACAAAGCAACCGTTGCGGAACCGCTGCATAGGCTCTTAGGGAAAAATACTGTTTGGTCTTGGGGAAAGTCAGAAAATAGGGCTTTTGAAGCAGTAAAGAACCTGCTCTCAAGTGATAGCCTGCTCATCCAATATCACGACTCACTACCCCTAGTGCTGGTTTGCGATGCGTCCCCTTATGGGGTGGGGCTGTACTCAGCCATAGACTTCAAACGGCACAGAAGCCCCTATAGCGTTCTACTCTAGAACGATGTCCTCCCAGAGAGGAACTACAGCCAATTAGACAAAGAAGCATTAGCCATTGTATCAGGGGTCAAAAATTCCATGAGTATGTCTTTGGGCGGAATTTTGAAATCGTGACTGACCACAGACCGTTACTGGATTACTGGCTGGCGATCGCCAACGCCTGTGGCACTTTCGCCACGCTTTGACCCGATGGACTATATTTTTAGCCGCTTACTCGCAAGCTGCAGCATCGACCGGGAAAGAAGTGGGCATGCAGACGCTGAGCCGATGCCCACTGCCAGGGGCATCAAGACCCCACTCCGGGACACCCATCCTCCTTATTGACTCGTTGGACTCTGGCCCAGTCACATCAAGGAAGTGGCTCGGCATCATACCGACATTGTGTTAAGGACTGTACTCGGTTGGGTACAGAGAGGGTGGCGCTGCGCGGCGAACGGTTCAAAGAATTTGTTAAGAAACGTGATGAGCTCTCGGCTCAAGGGGGTGCCTGTTATGGGGTGATCGTGTAATAATTCCTGTTAAGTTAAGGGCAAGGTATTGGACCTCCTCCACGAGGGTCACCCAGGCATCGTAAGGATGAAGGGGTTAGCTAGAAGCTATGTGGTGGCCACTCATGGACGCAGAGATTGCTGAGAGGGTAGGGAAATGCCAAGCTTGCCAAGAGTCCAGACCTACCCCCAACAGCCCCAGTCAGAGAATGGGAAAAGCCCCAAGGGCCTTGGTCAAGAATCCACATTGACTTTGCTGGCCCTTTCACGGCCAAACGCGTTCCTAGTGGTGGTGGAGCATTTTCCAAATGGTTAGAGATCATACTTATGAAGTCCACCACAGCCGAAGCAGTAATCGCAACCCTGCGCCACCTATTCGCAACTCACGGGTTGCCGGACACTCTGGTGTCCGACAATGGGCCCCAATTCCACGGCAGCCCAGTTTGAAGAGTACCTGGCAGAGGAAGGCATCCGACATGCCCTCTCTGCACCTTTCCACCCCGCGCCGAATGGCCTTGCAGAGCGCCCGTCCGGAGCGCTAAGGAGGCATTGTCCAGGCTCAAGCCAGGTGACTGGCAAACAAAATAGACTTTTTCCTAGCCGTCCAGCACAGAACCCCAAGCACAGCCACTGGAAAAGCCCAGCCGAATTGCTAATGGGACGAAAACTCCGTGCCCACTTGACCGTTTGAACCCCATTACACACCCGAGGGTTACAAGGGGAGCTAGAAAAACAAGGAAATGAGCATAGGCGACGGGTGTGGGCCGAAACTATGGGGACGGCCCGAGTTGGGTCGCAGGACAAGTAACAAAAGTAACAGGGCCAAAATCGCGTGGTAGAGCTACCAGACAACCGAATGTGGCGGCGCCACATAGATCAGTTAAGGAAACGAATAACTGACCAAACCAAACCAACAGAGACAGGTAATGACCAATACCACTTTGAATCCACAGCTGACAATGACCCGGGAGGCGCAAGACTTAGCTGAGGTCCCAGAGTTCCAGCGACGCCATCAGGTCCCCGAGGGAAACAGCAAGGAAAATTCCAAAATTAATCCAAGGCCGGATGGCCAAGAAAAGAGTCGGCCAATAATCCAGAGCCCGATGGCCCAGAGAAAGAGCTGGGAGGAGAAAACAGCCTCCGACCAGCTCAAACACCACCCAGAACTGAACCGCGCAGGTCAGAAAGAACTAGGAGACGCCCAGGTTATTTGCGTGACTACGTCGAAAAATAACATGTGAATAAATATGTAAATAAGACCAAGTGTTTTCTGGGAGGGGAGGAGTGTTATGTATTAACAGTTGTGCCTTTAAATATTTGAGCGGGAAATCAGCACGTTGCTGATTGGACGAAGCCTCCAGCAGAACTGTATAAAAGGAGAGGTTTTTGCCCCAGCCTGTTGCTGGGTTCACCCTACATTAAAGAGCTGTTGTCACTACCCTGGTCTCCAGCCTCGTTACTTCCCGAACTTAACACCCAGTTTTAATTGACAAAACATAAAAGTTTCCAAAGTGTCAGAGAAGATACAATAGGCAGCACAGCTGATAGGTGTTTGCCTTCCTTTCCACTCCTATCTTGACCTGAAAGTATGGGCATTCTTGGTAAGCCAAGTCCATTTTAACCATGACTTGTTGGGTATTACACTCACTAGGTACATAAATATGCTAAACCATAAACCATGATAGTCATAAAGCATGGTTTAAAAATGCTGTTTTCACAAGTATCAAACAAGCATTGTATACTGAGAAGTATCAGCCCAGTCTGTGTTTATTGATCACTGCTCAAAAGGCCTTTATCCAGGCAATTGCAGGTAGTTCTCGACTTATGGCCACAATTGAGCCCAAAATTTCTGTTGCTAAATGAGACATTTATTAAGTAAATTTCCCCCCATTTTGTGACCTTTCTTGCCACAGTTGTTAAGTGAATCATGGCAGTTGTTAGTTAGGAACATGGTTTTTAAGTGAATCTGGCTTCCCCATTAAGATTGCTTGTCAGAAGGTCACCGAAGGTGATCACGTGATCCTGGGACACTGCAACCGTCATAAATATGAACCAGCTGCCAAGCATCCGAATTTTGTTCATGTGACCATGAGGATGCTACAACGGTCATAAGTATGAAATACAGTCATAAGTCACTTTTTTCAGTGCATTGTAACTTTGAACATTCACTAAATGAACTGTTGCAAGTTGAGAACTACTTGTACTATGTAAATTGGTCTTCCTCAGCTTTAGTGTCTGCTCCCCTCCCCACAAAAAATGCTCTTATCTGTCATCGTCCCTAATAACCCATGATCCAGTTAAGATAGAGACAAATAACAAAAAAGCTATTTCAAACTCTTTCCTCTGATTATCCCACTTT
>NC_080539.1:128458534-128608534 GCF_028640845.1 Ahaetulla prasina
GGTATAACTTTATTAACTATGATTTGAATTCTTCTACGTTAAGAAGATGTATGAAACTGAGATAAGCATCACTGTTACCTCTATCACCATCCGGAAGCTAGATTCCTGTGCTTAAGATATCAGCATGAAGATCTGCCATTCCAATTATTCTCCTGAACGTGTTGTTTATAATAAAAGTGGTAGTGATTCATAGTTAAGGTTATGATTTACTGTGTGCATTCCTAACTGTAGTGCAGGAATGAATTTGTTAGTTGTTACAGAATTCAGATTTCCAAGATATTTCTTGGAAATATTTCTTCCTCTTCAGTTGCCTCTCCCTTTTCAGATATGGTTGTTCCCAGCTAAGAAACTTCAGCCAGGCATTTAACTATTGGCTGGATGCTCTGTTGCCTGTTGGGTCATCATTTCAGACATTTTCTTAAATAAAAACAGAAGCAGGATGACCACAGGCAGGCAAAAGAGCATTGGGAGCGGTTTCCGACTTCCTGCTAGATTCCCCATTACTTTCTTTGTAGGAATCTGGCCAAATTGAAATTTGGCAAAGTTGTGGCCACTTCCATAGCCATGCTGCCACAGTCAGCCACAATCATGTGACTGTCATTTCTAATCACATGATTGCCGCTGACCCTGGCAGCATGGCTATGGAAATGGCCCCAATTTTGCCAAATTCCAATCCCAGAAGAGCCATGGGTGCCAGAATTTAGACCCATTCTGTAAATTAGCCCATTTGAGATACATTGATGCAAAAATGATTGCTCTATGATGCAGCCTTTTGCCCAATTGAACAGTTAAACAGAAATAAGAGTTTTAGGTAGTATATACTGTTGCTCATTTCTATCTGAATAATACTATTCTGTATTTTAAAGGATTTATGGTTGCAAATGTTTCAATTGTTTTAAATGAAATTAAATGTTTTTTACATTTTCAATGTATTATATCTCTGTTTTGGAATTGGAAAAAGAATGAAAGAAAATGCAGGCAAAAAGAATTTTAAATCTATGAATGTTTTTGTAACTCATGCAAAATCTTACATGAGAATTGCTTTAGTGTGTGAAATGTTTACAATTTGTAGCTCTCTTTAAATATCCCAGCTCTCTTATTTTCTCTTGCTATTGCTGTCAAAATATATTCATACCATATATAATAAACACCTTTCTTCATCTTTCATTTTCTCTGAGTTTCTGCTTTATCTTTGTTTTTGAAATATTATTGTTGTTGTTGTTGTTGTTGTTGTTGTTGTTGTTGTTGCTCTACCTGGGAATATATATGGTACAATTTATGTTCTGCTGAATTAATTCACATGTAAATTATTTTCATATGATATACTGATGATCAGATGTGGCTGGTGTTAATTCTCAACTAAGAGAAAGGGAAAAAAGCTAAAGAAGCAAACATCATACATAATTACATTGAACCATGAAGGACAGAAGGAAATTTTGTGCATTTTCAGGCTTATGACTCAAAAGTAGCTAATAAATTCATTTCCAACTGAAAGATCAGAAGTAAGTACAGGTAAGCTTGGAAAAACAGCTACATGTTCATTTTCAGATATCCAAGTTGGCAATTAACAATCCAGCAAATTTTGGCTTTTTTGTTTATTTTAAATGCAAGAAGAATGTACAAATATCAGCATGGTTTTTCAGAAAGTAAAATAGACCTTGATTAAAGTAACATCAGTGGTCAGAGCTGTTTTTGGAATATAAAACATTTTGCAGAAGAGGATCATGGGATTAGAGATAAATTTATTTATCAAATTTATAGCGGCCAGTCCAATCCAGCAAAACCTTGGGCAGTTTACAATAATTAGGAGTATAAGACATATAAGCAGTATAAGGAAGCCATTCCAACTAAACCAATTCTGAGAAAGAAAGCCCACCCCAAAACCCCATGCAAAATAGTTCTGAAATAAATGTGATTTAAATGTCTGAGTGTTAACCAATTCTATTAGTGTCCCATAAACCATCTATCAGTCTAGGCTCATCACATTCCACTATAAACAAATCTAGCTTGGCTTGGTGGAAGAACAGCCCTTAATAAAAGACAAACCAGCTTATGTCCAGGCAAGATAATAAGTCTACTGTAGATTGCAGTTTCTGGGGAAAGAGGATTGTACACTCTCAATAAACATCAGTTGAAGAAGAAAACAAACATTTATAGAACAGAATAGAATTTTTTATTGGCCAAGTGTGATTGGACACACAAGGAATTTGTCTTGGTGCATATGCTCTCAGTGTACATAAAAGAAAAGATACGTTCATCAAGAATTCTAAAATACAACACTTAATGATAGTCCTAGGCTACAAATAAGCAATCGGGAACCAATCAATATCAATATAAATTGTAAGGATACAAGCAACAAAGTTACAGTCATACAGTCATAAGTAGAAGGAGATGGGTGATGGGAGCGATGAGAAGATTAATAGTAGTGCAGATTTAGTAATAGTTTGACAGTGTTGAGGGAATTATTTGTTTAGCAGAGTGATGGCATTCAGGAAGAAACTTTTTGTGTCTAGTTGTTCTGGTGTGCAGTGCTCTGTAGTGTCATTTTGAGGGTAGGAGTTGAAACAGTTTATGTCCAGGATGTGAGGGGTCTGTAAATATTTTCACAGCCCTCTTTTTGACTCGTGCAATATACAGGTCCTCAATGGAAGGCAGGTTGATAGCAATTGTTTTTTCTGCAGTTCTAATTATCCTCTGAAGTCTGTGTCTGTCTTGTTGGGTTGCAGAACCAAACCAGACAGTTATAAAGGTTCAGATGACAGAGTCAATAATTCCTCTGTAGAACTGTATCAGCAGGTGCTTGGGCAGTTTGAGCTTTCTGAGTTTTATATTTATACAAAACTCAGTTTTATATATATTTATATTAGAATATGGTCTGGAGGGAGAGAAGGGGGGAGAGTTCAGTTATTACGTTCAAATACATTTTACACTGTAAATATTGGATATTGAAACTTCAGGAACTTCAGAAGTCAATCACCTCTACTTAAGTGTAATATTCTTTTTTTTTTAAAGATCTCAACTCTCTATCCTCTGATTCTATCTATTTTAGAAGATAGGCAGTAAAGAAAATGACAGAGGAATATCATTTTTTCTTTTCCCCCATTTAAAATTGAGGAGGAGGAGCCATTCATGGGATAACCTGGAGTCAGTTCGATGTGTGTTGAAAATAGCTCTGTTCCTATAACACATTCCTTGTGCCATTAACCCAATCAGATTTCCATATTGGCAGTTTTGGCAGCACATCATCCTACAGCTAATCTTCCTTTTGTGACTGCCTTGTTTAATGACTCTTTTCCCTTTTCTGCTGAAAAAGTAACTTTGCAACCAACCTTCACATTTGCCACCTTTTCAAGTCTCTAAAACAGAGGAAAGCTGAAGTAACATCATAAGCACAGTCCCGGTTTCACTTAGCAACTGCTACACTTAATAACTAAATTGATGGTCCCAATTGTGATCACTAAATGGGGACAACCCTTATTCATCCAGTATTGAGGGTGAGGGTGGGGTATACAAATCTGTGCCCATGTTCTCTAATCCTATTCTATCCGTCATTTCAACTGGAAAATATTGGCAGGGCTTCCTCATTGGCCAACCAGGCTCCAATGGGCAGGGCTTGGTCAGAACAGCCAATCAGTATGGAGGAAGAGAGATCTGTGACTGCAGACTTTGGCAACGCAAAAAAGAGGCTTGTTTTTTCACCCATTTTTCTTTTCACTTGGAGGTTGTGAAAGGCACAACTCAGTGGTGAAATTCATTTTTTTTTACTACCGGTTCTGTGGTCGTGGCTTGGTGGGCATGGTGTGGCTTGGTGTTCGTGGCTTAGTGGACGTGGCAGAGGAAGGATACTGCAAAATCTCCATTCCCACCACACTCCAGGGGAAGGATATTGCAAAATCTCCATTCCCACCCCACTCTGGGTGGTATATGCCGGTTCTTCGAACTACTCAAAATTTCCATACCAGTTCTCCAGAACCTGTCAAAACCTGCTGGATTTCACCCCTGGCATAACTAGACAATTATGTCAGTTTTATGTCCTCAAAACAATGGCAGGTGGGATGGAGTTAATTTACCTTATGGAAAATTGGATTTCTTGGGGCTAAATTTAACCAATTAGGATTTATTGCCTGGCTCAATCAACCCCTTTTCCTGATCTTGTAGTATGCCTGTCCCATTAGTGTGGATTGTGCTTATCAGTTAAATGGGTTTGTTGGGAAAGGCTCAGGCTTGTTTGTTTGTTTGTTTGTCAGATTTTTTTTTTACTCAAGGGGCCTCTTCATCAGTATATCAAAATATATCTCTGGAAACAGCTTTAGCTTTAGCTCAGCAGGCATTTCTAGGTAAGTCTGAAAAATACTGTTCATCAAGACCTTTGAGAATCACAGCCAGTCAACTGTAGTGAATCCTGAATTAATGTTGTTCTCTTACTCGTTTTCTACCACTTCTGACTTTAACTCTGTTGCTAGGCTATCTTATTTTTCTGTATGTCAGGCATTTCTTTTCATTACTTCAGACAAAACTGTGGTTCATGCTGTCATCTTCCTCAATTTATTTAAATTATCTTAAATTGTTTTTTTCTATAGCCCCCATTTCCTGTATTATTGTGCATTTGATGATATGATATTGTTGCTGTTTTATTTTATGTAATGTAGTTTGACAATATTTGAAAAGCATCAACCCTGACCACCTCTTCCTCATTATTATCTACTGTAACTTTAATAAAAACAGGAACAAAAACAAAAACAACAGCAAAAAATAACAACAGATCTTTGACAATTGCAATCTATTCTTATTTTTATCCAAAACACTGATATCAAAAAAAGGAGTCCCTTTTCCAACCCTCAGACTGCATGATGCCTCTTCGTAACAAAAAGTTCTTGTATTCCTTGATATTTTGCAGAACCCTTCTGTCAGCCTTGCTTTGTGTGGTCTTCCCTGTCCATCTGTCTCAGTTTCTCTCTCTCTTTCTTTCAAATAAAATAAGGCTGATAAATGAAATCCAGGACCCAGATATTGAAAATGATAAGCCCAACAATGTTGCTTGTATCTCTTTTAACTACCTAACATTTAGTCCCAAATATGCCTCAGAGTTAACTAAATTCATTATTTACTCTCTTGGCTAAATGCCTTAAAGAAAATCAGAACATGGTGCTTTCGGATAGAAGCAAAATAGCTTTCTGGTTCCAAGCAGAGTGATATTAAGCACAAAATTATAACCGTTAGTTTTGCTCCGTAATATGAAGAAAATAGTATTAGAAAAAAATATTTTTTTATTAAAAAAATAGTATACTTGGTTTCATGGGAATATATCTATTCATTGTTGCTTATTTGTTTGATCAATTACAGCCAATCTGTACAGAGAGCCAGTTTGATATATTGGTTAAAGCACCAGGCTAGAAACTGGGAGACTGGGAATTCTAGTCCCACCTTACACAGAAAGCCAGCTGGGTGCCCTTGAGTCACCCCCTCTCAGCCCTAGGGAGAGGGGTGATGGCAAAGATTTTGAAAAACTTTGCCAAGGAAACTCCTGGGGTTAGTCCAAATCACCCAGGGATGTTGCAATCATTGTAAATACATCCCTGTTGCCAAGTGTCTGAATTTTGAACACGTGATCATGGGGATGTGATCATGTGACAGTCATGTGCAAGGTCATTTTTTTCCTAGTACCATTGTAACTTCAAATGATTGCTAAATAAATGGTTGTAAGTCAAACAGTACCTAAACTCCCCCTCTTTATTTATTTAATAAAACAGAACAAAAAGAAAAGGAATAAAGCAATAAACAGGAAAAATAAAGCAGGGCCAGAATCACTTTGATCTTTCTGTCAATAACATGGCTTCCAGTTCGCCAGAACCATTTCCTTCTTTATATTTTTTGTATCGAAGTCAATCATATATACCATATTTTTCGGAGTATAGGACCCACTTCCCCCCCTCTCAAAAGTGGGTGAAAATTTCAGTGCATCTTATACAACGAATGTTGCAGCGGAGAGGAGGGGGTTGGTGTGGCACCGATCAGTTGTTCTAGAATGGGCCGTGGCAGCAGTGGCAAACGGGCTTCAGCGAATGGGCCAGATGAATACCAGATGGATGCCGGGAGGCAGAGGCATATTTTTTTTTCTTGTTTTCCTTCCCCCAAAAAGTAGATGCGTTTTATAGTCTGGAGCATCTTATGCTTTGAAAAGTACAGTAGCTTCATGACAAAGAACCACCACAACACTCAATAATCACCTCAGTTATTGTATCATGATATAAATTGTTTAAATAAATACCTTTCCCTCATGGATATTGAATCAAGATTCCTTAATTCCCCCATCAAAATCTTCTTCGTCTTCTCTTCTCCTGATTACTGCCAACCTGAGCTTCAATTTAGGGAAGAAGCCTCAACTTTTCCCTGTCCAAATCTCTCGCGCTGCCCTTTATATAGTCACTGTTTTAATTTCCAAAAACACTTGTTTTGCTTATGCCTAGTTAGTGTTTTGATTCAAATGACTTTATTCAGAAATTCATATCATTCACTGAGCTATTATTTCCCCCGATACGATTTCAAAAACCAAGAAGGAAGGGGGTGGGGGGTGGGGGGTGGGGGAGAGAACATTTTTTTTTTACAAATCCAGATCCTGAAACATTCATAAGAGTCAGCTTTAACGTTCACTAGCTTGTTGTGGGGAAAGGGGATTCTGACAGCATAACTGAAGTTAGAAGTACCTGCTTTAAGATTGTAAACAACTGCAACAGATTCTTAACTATTCACAATAGGTGTTATTGTATTTTTTTTCAAGTAAATAACAAAATTCCATATATTGTGAACATTGGCTTCAATAGTGGTAAGGTGAAAAAGAATAAGATACATAATATAGAGCAACCAGAGACAGTCTAGTGTTAAAGTGCTTCCTAGAAATCAGGAGACTCTGAGTTCTAGATCGCCTCCCTCCAGGCGTGAAACCAGCTGGGTGACTTTGAGCCATCACTTTCTTCAGTCCAACACAGGGCTGTTGTTAAGGAGAAAATAGGACAGGGTATTAGGTATGCTCACCCCCTTATGTTCATTCTACAGCAATAAAAGAAGAACAAAAATCTAACACTTGAAATAATAAATAATGTGGAAAAGCAGAATTTGGCAAAAGTTTTGCTTGCACATTTAAACGGTGAATCCCTCGGATAAGTGGGGTTGCAATTTTCAGGGTTGCAAATGATGTCACTTTCTATCAGTTTGAGAGCTGTTAATTGCATGTTGTATCGTTTGATGGTTAGCTGTCTTACATAATTTGAAGAGGGCAGAGAAGATAAATGTTTACAATCTGGCTCATTTGAATTTGCTGATGACTTGGCAAGAAATGAATGTCCAGAATGGAACAAAAGAATATTAATATTCTTAAATGAGTGATAGATGGCCAAAGAGGGGAAAATGCTACACCAGATTTTAAAAGTGGAACTGTAGCATATTAAATGTATACATTCTGTATATATTCTGCAAGTAAAGAATCTACTGGTGGTTTTCAGTAATGACACTTTGATTTTAAGTTTGGAGTCATATTGCTGGAATGAAAAACAGTGACAAAGAGGCTTTAAAGAATGGTTGCCTCAAACCTTGCTTGGGTTCCACTGAAAATCAAATCTTATGCTAAATGCATCTTTGGTTTTTAAGGGAATTTTCTTTTCATAAAAGCCCCTCTTCTCTCTAACCTAGGTATATAGATACATAAATAACACACAGAGATGAAATTAGTGTGATGCATGCAGATGAAACTACAGTATTGTTCCAGTGTTCTATGGCATGGCAAATACATTTGTTAGTGAAAGTAAACTAGAAACTGATCAAAATGATAAGAATTTAATATGGTTTTCTCTAACATGGAAAGGGGAGAATAGCCAATATTGGCCTGGAATTCTAAAACACTGAATCTAACAGACTTGGAGTATATCAAGTTAAGGAAATCTTCTTTAAGGTACATGATTTTATACTGAAGTGGGATTTTATTTTTAGTCTATCTAGCTTGCTTGCTTGCTCATTCATATATTCATTCATTCATTCGATTTCTATAGCCGCCCATCTCAGCAAATAATTGTGGTCAGTCCACAATTTAAAAAGACATTACAGTAAAAATCTTAAAAACATTTTAAAACAATAAAACAGTAAAAGCCATTTAAGCAATAAAAAAACAATAAAACTCAGACTCTAATTACTCTACAATATACAGGACTGACATTAGGATTGACTGGATGTTGAGCAAGAAATCCGGGTTGTTGGATGCCAAGCCTTCCATGGTGGGAGATAAAGTATGGCAGGGTACCAGTCAGGGGTGGGCTGCTGGTGGTTCGCAGGGGTTCGGGAGAACCTCTAGCTAAGATTCTGTGCAGTTCAGACAACCCCCAAATCCCATTCCTGGCTGGCCCCTCCTACCCCTCCCCTCCCAGGAGTCCCCACGCAGCCCATTTTTGGATGCAGGTTAAGTGCAGGGCATGCGTGGAGACTCTGGGAGGGTGAAAAACGGGCCTACCAGAAGTTTGGGAAGGCCGGAAACAGGCCCATTTCTGGCCTCCAGAGAGCCTCCGAAGCCTGGTGAGACCATTTTCACCCTCCCGGAGGCTCGAGGAAAGCCTCCGGAGCCTGGGGAGGGCAAACCCGTCCCCCGCTGTGGTGCAGGAGGCTGACTAGGCCATGCCCACCGTGGCCTTGTCCACCCAGCAACCGGGCAGAGAACTCCTTGCTAAAATTTTTGAAGCCCACCACTGGTTCCAGTGCGAGCAAGAAACGAGAAGCTGCCTCAGTTCCTCTCCCGTTCCAGAACTGCTATGCATCTCAGTGAAGAAACCTATCTAAGAGAAAGAAGGCAATCAAATACCATTAGGATAACGGGCAAGAGGATTCCAAGTAATTGGTGTCCAATTGTGCTAGGTGCTTTTGATATCTACCTTATAGTGTATCTTTCTTTACTGTTTTTAATCTTCTAAGTACAGTCAATTTAGGATCATTACCCAGACTTTGTTCAACTATTATCTTGATCGATGAAGTACATTTCTTTCCATTCCATTTTGGTTTTGAGGAAATCTGGTGGACTTTATCCTCCACTCTGATTTCCAACAATATTTTGGAGTGTTTGGTGTTTCATATTATAAGACATTGTGGGAAAATAAAGCAGCCATCATGTCTGCTTGTGGCTAGATCCTCCAGGTGCTGGAGGCGGGGGCGGGGAGAGGAATATGTCTGCCATCAACTACTAGGTGCTGACAACAAGTCTGCTCGCTTCGATTCTTGCCAAAACTATCAGCCAGTTGGCTGTTCTGAACTTTTAGAGTTAGCTGAATGTTCCACATTGCTTGTCCTCTCTTCTTTTATTAAAAAGGGAGCCTTCCTTTTCTTTAATCAACCTTTGGAAAAATACCAATCCTTGTAAAAATGTAAGTAATATTCTTTCACCTCTGCTTCCAGCTTCCTTTTCCACTGACCAAGCAAAGGGTCTGTTGCAGGCATTAATCAGAAGTACCCAGCACAAACAATCCTGTAATTACTGATCAGAGGATTTAAATTAGACATTAATACATGAGGAGGATAACTATGTCCTTTTAAGGTAAGCAAAGTAACAAAGTGTTTATTGTGGCTTGCTAGTGCCAGATAAAGCCGGGAATATTATTTTAACTTTTCCACAAAGCACTTCAGGCTGGACTGCTTAATTAATTAAAACGTTACAGTGTGCTATCAGGAACATCTTATATTTTATTGGGCTGCCAAACAATGAAATTGGCAGACAATGAGCTGCTTACAAAGCAGGAATGGGGAGTGGAGCGCAGGAGGGGAGAAATAACTAACCAGTTATCAAAGCATTGTTTGAAAATTGAGTTTCTAATTCACAGCGGCTTTTTAATGAGCAGTGGTAGATTTTGCCTTTTAAACACCAGCTCAGCATTATGAATTATTTAGCCAAATACTCAGCTTTCTTATCTGTTAAATTAATAGCATATAGTTGTACAATGCTATGCTGGGAAAATATTTTCATCCATTTGTAGCAACCTGCGGGCTGGTCCCACTGGTTTTGTTTTTAAATAAAGTATGATTAAACAAGCCTTACTTAATGCAGAGTACTGGTAGTCCTTGACCTACAATTTGTTTAGTGACCTTTTACAATTATAACAGCCCTGAAAAGGGGGACCTTTTTTCACATTTACAACGGCTACAGCATTCCCATGTGATCGAAATCAGATGCTTGGCAACTGACTACTATTTATGATGTTTGCAGTGTCCCGGGGCCATGTGATTACCTTGTGTAAACTTCTGACGGGCAAAGTCAATTTTATTTTATTTATTTATTATTCAAACTTTTATACCGCCCTATCTCCCGAAGGACTCAGGGCAGTTTACAGCCTTATAAAACATAAAATATAATATAATATAAATACAATGGGAAGCCAGATTCACTTAACAACCACGTTACTTACTTAACAATTGCAGTGATTCATTTAACAACAGTGGCAAGAAAGGTTGTAAAATGAAGCAACACTTGCTTAACAACTGTCACGCTTAGCAACAGAAATGCTGGGTTCAGTTATGGTTGTAAGTCAAGGGCTATCTATGTAAGTCTCAGCCTTTTGTATGTTCCTTTACCTGTGTCCTACCAAAAGTGGCAATAAATTTTTTGCAAAAAACATCCAGATTGAGGGGATAGAGCAGTGGTATCCAAACTTGGTCCCTTTAAGACTTGTGGACTTCAACTCCCAGAGTTCCTCAGCCAGCTTTGCTGGCTGAGGGACTCTGGGAGTTGAAGTCCACAAGTCTTAAAGGGACCAAGTTTGGACACCCCTGGGATAGAGGCATTGCCTAAGAAAAGAGGCAGTAATGAAGTAGTTGCCAGCATATTGCCATAAAGCAAGGCATCATATCTCGGAGGACATAATATCTCAGACACAATATCTCATAATATTCCAATATCTCAGGGGCTGCCACGAAGAAGAGGGAGTCAAGCTATTCTCCAAAGCCCCTGAGGGTAGGACAAGAAGAAATGGTTGGAAACCGATCAAGGAGAGAAGCAACTTAAAACCAAGGAAAAATTTCCTGACAGTTAGAACAATTAATCACTGGGACAACTTGCCTCCAGAAGTTGTAAAAGCTTCAACACTAGAAGTTTTTAAGAAAAGATTGGATAACTATTTGTTTGAAGTGGTGTATGGTTTCCTGCCTAAGCAGGGGGTTGGACTAGAAGACCTCCAAGATCCCTTCCAACTCTGTTTATTCTATTGTAATAAGTGTTCACCTTTCAAATTCAGGATTGAGTAGATACATGGAGTTCATTTTATCTCTATTAAAGTAAATGTCCTGAAAGTCCTATGCAGGATGTTGCTTCTCTTCTTCCGACAAATTCTGAAGATAGGAAAAGGATACTATCCCTGAGCTATGCTGTCATGTATGGAACCTTGCAACATCTCCTAAACAGCACACTATCAGAGAGAAATTCTGTGGAAAGAGCCAAATTAGACTACTGTCTTATTGCTGAAAATATGCTTTTTGTAACTTTCTGTATTTCCTATTTAAGAATATTTAAGAACAATATTAAGAAACCTTGAAGAAGGTTTCACAATATTCAAAACTTTTCTTGGCATTATCTTTTGAGAAATTATTTTTGTGCTTCATTATCCTCAACAACACCTGAAGGCAAGCATCATCCAGGTTGCCCTGGCTCCCCTGTCACCTTATTTAACAGGTGGTAGAGCTTTATATTTAACTCTCTCAGTGGGAATCTTTGAAAATAAGTGTTTTCATTGCATCAAAGCAATTAACATAAAAGAAAAAAAAATACATGTAGATAGGCAAGAGTAACAGCATTTAATACTGTCTAAACCTTTAAAAATGTGCGGTGTTCACAAATTTTTATTTTATTTCCCAAGTTAAAATACAAATAAAGAAAAGAAAAAGAAACAAACTAACAACCTTCAGACACTAATAATAAAAGCCAAAAAACCAATTAAAAAGGTGCAACATTGTATTATGAAAATGAGCTTTTTTAAATGGCTGGAACATTAATTTATTTTTTAAAAGACAACTCCAAACATTTAAACAGATTGCTTGAAAGTCATGTTGCTTGCCTGTCATTGGCAGGCAGATAGACAATCAAATGTTAACTTATCATACATATCAACAATTCATTGCTGCAAATCAGTTCTTTAGTTTTCCTTCCAATACTTAATATTCCTTCTTTTGATTCTTCAATGTGCGGGAAAATATCTTAAAACTTAAAAATATCTTTAATTTTTTTAAATAGATACATTTGGTATTTTGAGAGATTTCAAATACAGGCAGTCCCTGTTCAAAGCTACAACGGCACTGAAAAAAGTGACTTATGACCATTTTTCACACTTGTGACTGTTGGTGCCATCCCCATGGTCACATGATCAAATTTCTGATGCTTAATAACCCGTTCATGTTTATGATGGTTGCAGTGTTTTGGGGTTAGGTGTTCAGCTTCTGTGACCTTCTGACAAGCAAAATCAATGAGGAAGCCAGATTGATTTAACAAGCATGTTACTAACTTAACAAATGCAGTAATGCACTTAACAACTGTGGCAAGAAAAGCCGTAAAATGGCTTAACAAATGTTTCACTTAGCAACATATACTTTGGGCTCAATTGTGGTCGTAACTTGAGGACTACCTCTTCGAATGATGTAAGCAAGCAAATCAAAAAGATCTGATCTAAAGCCATGACATTACCCCTATTGATTTCAATGGCACATTCATTATTGAATTATAGTGATTATTTCTAGGGCAATGAAGTTGATTTTTCTTTTAATTTTAATTTGCTGAAGTTTTAAATTAAGAATGTGCATAAATCAGCAGGCAAAACACAACAGGTTTTTCTGTAGTGAATAAGTCTTATAAAAGTTCCTTAAGAAGCTCCATTGTAAAAGCTTGTAGTCTGAATATTTTTCTGAACCTTGTAACAAGCTGAGTAAAACACATGGAATGGATGAGGAAGGCGTTATTGTTTATTGCTTTGTAGCGTGTTTATTTTATATATCAATATCTCACCATAACCCCACAGGATTTAACTACCTTTTCCTCTTAAAAAAAAACACCTTTTAGATTCTTGATAAGAAATATATTTGTGATATTGGAATTTTTATCTCTGATATAGAAACCTTCTTGGGGTCTACCCAACATCTAACAAAATATAGTTGTGTAATGTATCAGAAACCTTTCATTCAGGTCTAGTAGTTAACAGCAAAGTTCATTGCTTCAATTTCCAGTCACTTGATTTACACACCTCTGAACCCTAACTCTACAGACCTTACTTTTCCTGAACTTGTCTCATTCCCCCAATAGCGCCTGAACTCAAAGGACATTGAGAAGTCTCCCTCAACTGCTCTTCCATACAATCTACTGAAAAGGCAAAAGAGAAGCATGAGTTTGGTATTGCTTTTCCTGTCTGAAATGGGCTCTTTGTGTAAATAGATGTTCAAGGTTTTGTATTATGTAGATCTTGATCACAGGAGTGTCTCCTGTCCTTTCTGATTCTCAGAAGGCTTGTAAAATCATTGTGGATAATTAAACTACACAAATTGGTTGGACTCATATTAAGCTGGGGGGATGGAGAAAATTTGCTCTCTTTAAATTCTTAAAATTATGATAATTGAAAAACCCCTAGCACATTTTCCGACCATTTTGAGGGGGAAAAACATGCTTAATGGGAAAAAAAAGTTTTCGGTCAAATCACAAGAACACAAAATTTAAGACCTAGCTATCCCTCTTTGAGAGAGATGGGTGGTTCCAAAACATGAAAAATAAATAAATGTCTAAGATTGACTTGTCTACTTTGAGGCACTGCCTTAATTGTTTCAATCCTTGGCATTCCAAAAGATGCTGGACACTGCTATGCTAAACTGTCATCTCATTTCTTTGTTGTAGATTTATATATTTCTTCAATTTCTATAGTTGCCCCACTCCATGACTCTGGATGGCTCGCAGTTCACTTAGTGTGATGAGTTTTTAAACCCGTTTTTGTTTAGCATTATGATGAAACATAATGATGTAAAAATATTTAACACCATCAACAATGCTGTTACCTTTCAAAAAGACCTTGACTTTGTGTCGGAATGGTCAAACAATTGGCAACTCCAAATCTCAACCAACAAATGCTCTGTCTTACACATTGTCAAAAAGAACCAGAACACAAAATACAAGCTGAGAAGACACGACCTTATATTATTATTATTATTTTATTATTATTTATTTGATTTTTATACCGCCCTTCTCCCGAAGGACTCAGGGCGGTGTACAGGCAAGATAAAACATACAATGTACAAGTTAAAATGCATTTTAAAAACTTATTTTAAATTAGCCTGAAAAAATTAAAATATACCGTGAACTAAAAACCCCATTTAAAATTAATCAAATTTACCAAATTTAAGATTAAAATTCAATTCAAGCCAGCCCCGCGCGAATAAAAAGGTGTGTCTTCAGTTCGCGACGAAATGTCCGAAGGTCAGGTATTTGGCGTAAGCTCGGGGGAAGTTCGTTCCAGAGTGTGGGAGCCCCCACAGAGAAGGCCCTTCCCCTGGGGGCCGCCAGCCGACATTGTTTGGCGGATGGCACCCTGAGAAGTCCCTCTCTGTGAGAGTGTACGGGACGGTGGGAGGCATGTGGTAACAGCAGGCGGTCCTGTAAGTACCCAGGCCCTAAGCCATGGAGAGCTTTAAAGGTCGTAACCAACACCTTAAAGTGCACTCGAAAGGCCACAGGTAGCCAGTGCAGTCTGCGCAGGAGCGGTGTTACGTGGGAGCTACGTGTAGCTCCCTCTATCACCCGCGCAGCTGCATTCTGGACTAACTGAAGCCTCCGAGTGCACTTCAAGGGGAGCCCCATGTAGAGAGCATTACAATAATCCAAGCGAGAGGTAACGAGCGCATGAGTGACCGTGCACAAGGCATCCCGATCAAGGAAGGGGCGCAACTGCCGAACCAGGCGAACCTGGTGGAAGGCCCTCCTGGAGACGGCCGTCAGATGGTCTTCAAGCGACAGCCGATCATCCAGGAGGACACCTAAGTTGCGCACCCTATCCTTTGGGGCCAGTGACTCGCCTCCAACAGTCAGCCGCGGCTGCAGCTGGCTGAATCGGGATGCCGGCATCCACAGCCACTCCGTCTTGGAGGGATTAAGCTTGAGCCTGTTTCTCCCCATCCAGACCCTTATAGATGGCCCTCACTCTGTCAAGGACCTTGGAGTACTTATATCTAATGATCTAAGTGCCAAAGCCCACTGTAACAACATCGCCAAAAAGGCATTAAGAGTTGTAAACCTAATCTTGCATAGCTTCTTCTCTGGTAATATCACACTACTAACCAGAGCATACAAAACATTTGCTAGATCAATTCTTGAAAACAGCTCATCAGTCTGGAACCCGCACTGCATATCGGACATTAATACAATTGAATGTGTCCAGAGATATTTCACAAGAAGAGTCCTCCATTCCTCTGCTTGGAACAAAATACCTTATGCCACCAGACTTGAAATTCTGGGTTTAGAAAACTTAGAACTACGCCGCCTTCGGACTGACCTAAGCATAGTTCATAAAATTATCTGCTACAATGATAAAAACTTGATTGCAGAACATATGACTTCAGCAACAGAGTGATCAATGCCTGGAATGCACTACCTGACTCTGTAGTTTCTTCCCCAAACCCCCAAAACTTTAACCTTAGACTGTCTACTGTTGACCTCACTCCATTCCTAAGAGGTCTGTAAGGGATGTACATAAGAGCACCAGCGTGCCTACCATCCCTGTTCTAATGTTTCCTCTATTTGTATCTATTTTATGTATTCAATTCATGCTTACTGTATACTTATATATATTGCCTAATACGTTCTTGACAAATAAATAGATAAATAAAAATAAAAAACCCAAAATGATTCCTTCAACAAGCCATGGTTTAAAAAATACCCTAGCTTAGCATTACATGTGAGCACATCCAGTGAGGCAAATCCTTTTTTTTTTTCTGGGTGAAGAGGTTTCATTAAAATATCCTGATCTTATCAAACTAACCTGGAAATTCTACCTTTAGTTCCAGAGCTCATCCTTCTGCTGTGCTGAAGTTTCATTTCACCTGTAAGGGTTGCTTAACGTCTCAGCTGAAGTGTTTCTTCCTGATCCTTCCTTGTTAATTAGAAATTAGAAGCTTGTATATCAAGTCTTCATTATAGAAAGAGGGGAAAAAAAGATTTGGTATTATAAAAGGCTGACCTTGAAATATCTTTAGTTTTTAAAGGTACTCAGAATATGGTGTAGTTACAAATCAGAAAGATAAAGATGGGCTTCAATATAATCACTAGGATGCTCTGCATATTTATAGGCCAGATAATGACCGTCATTTGGAAGGCATAATTATAAGTGAAATTTAAAACTCAAAGCCACGCAGATTTGCCATTGGTGTGCTGCCATCAAGCTTATAGAAAGAACATATTGGTAGTTCATGTACATTGTCAGCTACTACGGTCCTTTCAGTGTTTGCAGAACATAATTCAACAAGATTTTTTTTCTTTCTTCTTTTCTACGCCTTCACCCAAACCCTTTCAAAAAAAGAAAATTATAGCCTTCAAGTGTCTGAAGTGGGGGGGAAATGGTTTTCAAATAAGTACTCGACAAAAAAAAAGTATGTTGGAAAATGGTTTTATTCACAAAGTTCTCTATAGGAGAAACCAGAGAAAAAGATTTGATTTCACCTTACGGTATTTGAAACGGCCTGTGTGCTGTAAGAAACAAAACATTGCCAGCCCCCTCTTTATTTGACGGGTGCTTTTATTGAGGTTCTAGGGATGCAAAACAAGGACCACCCCACTTATACAGCTCAGGTGCCCCGTCTCTGAATTTTCTGGTGTGTTTGAAATAAAATAAACTTTTTTCCCCCTTTCCCTTTCCTTGTGCCAGTGGTTTCACATTAAATTCAGAGACTAAAGTTTCCTAAGAATGTTTCCATTTTTATACTTTTAGCACTATCTTTTAAAGCAGGGGTCTCCAACCTTGTCAACTTTAAGCCTGGAGGACTTCAACTCCCAGAATACCCCAGCCAGCAAAGCTGTCCTCCAGGCTTACAGTTGACAAGGTTGGAGACCCCTGCTTTAAAGGACGTAATTCAGCATTTCTGACTGGTACTTTCTGTACTTTCTCTCCTTCTCCTCCCCCTCCCCCAATCTGTGACAGAGGGGGGGAAAAGAGATAAAAAGTAAAAATAAATGGTAGGAAAAGCACCAGAGGTTTATAATCTAGAAGACAGTATCATTTGACTTACCATTCCATAAACTTCCATGAATGAAAAAACAGATTACTTTATATAAATTAAATGTTACCTGGAAACTCCCAAGTTGCTTTAGGAGTATGTAAGAGAAACAAAATATGGGATGCATTCCCAAAACAAGATGTGTCATTCTAAACATGTATGTTATCTTGGTAGGTTTTGTTACATACACACCATAGGGTCAGAAAAGCTCAATCATGGTTAAGATGTACTAAAACCATAATTGTTAGAACAATGGTTTATTGAAGAGATCTTGTTTCATGGAGTGTTAAGCCCTAAACCATCATTTAGCTGAGGTTGTGCAAAATGCTGAGCTTGTGCAAAAGGCTAAGTTAAAACCTAACAAATCACAAAATGGCCTGCCTGTACAAGATCAGACAAGTTACCTGCAAGCCTTCATCCCTTTTACCTTGAGCCAATCAACAAATGAAAATTCGGCAGATAGAGTTTCTCCCACCTGTTTTTGGTTATTAAACCAAATAATATATGGGAGGATTAATATAAAAGGACGGACTAAGACAGGGGTGGGCTGCTGGGGTTTCGCAGGGGTTCGGGAGAACCTCTAGCTAAGATTCTGTGCAGTTTGGAGAACCCCCAAATCCCACTCCTGGCTGACCCCACCCACCCTGCCCCACCACTCCCAGGAATCCCCATGTAGCCCATTTTGCATGTAGGTAAGTGCAGAGCGCGCATGAAGGTTTGAGGAGGGTGAAAAATGGGCCTACCGGAAGTTCGTTAGAGGGCCTCCTGAGCCTGGGGAGACTGTTTTCGCTCTCCCAGAGACTCAAGGAAAACCTCCGGAGCCTGGGGAGGGCAAAAACATCCCTCCCCCCGTGGTGCAGGAGGCCGAATAGGCGACGCCCACCCAGCAACCGGCCAGATAACCCCTTGCTAAATTTTTTGAAGCCCACCCCTGGACTAAGAATGTAAAAATCCAAGTTCAAATTCACTCTAAATCATAGAAACTGACTGGGAGCAAGGAAAATAATGTGTCCTTTTCTGAACTCTGGGATAACTGCAGCGGAAGTCATCCAGTGGATATGAACATAATTTCAAGGCAGCATTTTTAAAGAGGTGAAGCACACGTATGGTTTTTCTTTTCTGAATAATTCAGTATGTATCAGCATTCCTTTGAACCTTAGTGAGGCTCTGAAGGTCTAAGTACTTGTAGGAGCAAAATGCATTTTAGTTTCCAGATTCTCAGGCTAATTATTTTCCCCCAAACTGTGCTTAGAAAAGATCTTTACATTTATTTATTCAAAAGGTTTAGAATGCTGCCCTTCTTACCATTTGTGACCATGGGAAGCCTGCAGAAGAGGAGAAAAACTCCAAAGGACAGGTGCAGCAACAGAGAAATACTTACTGGGTCCCATTATGTGCCATGATTTCAAAATGAGAACCTGGAATGTGCCTATCCTTTACGATGTGCATAATGGGATATGCAGGATATGCAGGATCCATTGCAGTTTTTTTGTAACTGTGATGGATAGAATGTGACTTGAATGATTTTATGTACAGTAACACAAAGCTTTGTTATACTTTGGGTACTTTCATGGTATCAGCCATGTAATTCCCCTGCTCCCTAGTGTTCTCGCCATGCTCCCTGGGGCTGAAGAGGTTGAAGAAGGGGAATCCAGCTGTCCAGCAGAGAAAAGAAAAGAAAAAGAAATATTATATTATATTATATTATATCCAGCAAGGGGAGGCAAATACTGGCATAATAGTTTGATTTTAAATTGGGGTTTTATTAATATTTTAAATATTTTAAAATTAAATTTAAATTATCAGCCGTTTTCGTAATTTTGCTATATTTTAATTCATTTTTAATTGTACATATTCTGTATTTTATTTCTGGCTGTACACCGCCCTGAGTCCTTCGGGAGAAGGGCGGTATAAAAATTTAATAAATAAATAAAATAAAATAAATAAAATGGTGGCCCCATGGTCTTACCCTCAGGAGGGGGGAAATCTAAGGAGACAAAGTTCCTACTAATGGCGAAGCACACTCATGCATCCTTTCCAGAAGGAAGGCTGCCAACATTGCTTCTGCAGCATTTCCTGTGAAGCAGCTGCAGCAGAGCCAAAAGATTAATTTGGCTTCTGGAAGCCCAGAAGCCTGAGGAGACAGAGTGCAGCGCTGATTCCAGATTGGCCCAGTCTTGCATAGGAGAGGAATCCATGGCAAATACAGGAGTCTGCAATGCAGAGAAAGACACAATATACTTCTTACTCCTAGGTCAGTGATGGCGAACCTTTGACGTCCCCGTGCGCAGGCCTGCGTGCCAGAAGTGGCACGCGAAACCCTCCTGTGAGGAATGCGTGCCCCTGCTGGCCTTCACGCACATGGGAATGCTGATACCTGGAAGAGTGGAAATCCGTTGCACATGCGCAAGCGGGCATCAGAACACCCATAGACATGTGCCCGACAAACAGCTGGCCATTGAGCATGCGTCAACATGTGGTCATCGCATCAACCCGGAAGTTTGGGTGCCGGCTTGTGCATGTGCAATGGAACACCGCTCTCCAGGGTTTCACCGCTCCTGTATGCGCAATGGCCAGCTGACCGGCATGCATGTGATCACAGGAACACGGAAGTGGAGCCAGCGAGGCTGTGCATTCTTTGCGGGATGGTTTTGTGTGCCGCTTCTGGCACATGTGCCATAGATTCGCCGACACTGTCCTAGGAATGAAAGAAGATACTATGTCTGCACCCCCCGAGCCGGGCCCCCTGCCAGAAAGTGAATCAGAATCAGAAAGTGAAAGGGAAGGGCCACCAGGACTTACCTCTGGAGCACCGGCTTCCCTGCCCCAGCTCCAGGAGCCAGAGGCAGCTGGAAGAGATAATGAGGCCTCAGTCCCCTGACTCTTTGCCCCCCAGGCCACGCCTCCAGACCCGGCTGATGGCAATCAGGCCTGGCTGGACCCTAGGTTTCGTAGGCAAGAGAGGCGGGAACAACAGAAGCAGGGGTGGGGCAGGCCTAGGAAGTGCTGAATCATGGAGCCACACCCCACAGGATATAAAAGCAGCAAGGGCTGCTATACCACTTCGTGGCAAGCAAATCAACTACTTAACTAGAGCTGAAGTACTGTTTGTTCCTGGTTGACTCATCGGCATCAAGAGAGATAACAGGGACACTTAGCAGACGCTCGCTAGTTTGCTGCCAGAAGCTAATAGTTGCCAGCTAATTAAGTCATCGCTCGGACTGAGGCAAGGGGGACAGAACAGATACATCTGTGAAGAGCTAGCAACTTTTCATTATCACCAATATATCTCTGAGGCTGGGTTCGTGCATTGCATTATGCTGTGGATTGCTTTGACCACGGTTCATTGTGTAGGCCCTAATAAGTGGGTTCCTACTGAATGCTAAGCCGCAAATGATGGCTTATAAATGACAATGTATGCTAACGTATATTGTCCTAACCATACAATCACACTTAGGTTTCACACATTATAAACTTAGAATAACAAGAGTTGGAAGGGACGTTGTTGACCATCTAATTCAACCCCCTGCTCAAGCTGGAGACCCTATTCCATTTCTGACAAGTGACCCTATTCCATTTCTGACAGTCTCTTCTTGAAAACCTCCATGATGGAGCACCCACAACTTCTGAAGGCAAGATGTTCCACTGGTTGATTGTTCTCACTGTCAGAAAATTTCTCCTTATTTCTAGGTTAAACCTCTCCTTGATCAGTTTCCATCCGTTGTTCCGTGTCTGACCTTCAGGTGTTTTGGAAAATAGGTTGACTCCCTCTTCTCTGTGATAGCTCTTCAGATATTGGAACACTGTTAACATGTCTCCCCTGGTCCACCTCTTCACTAAACTAGCCATGCCCAGTTCCTGCAACTGTTCTTCATATGTTTTCGTCTCCAGTCCTCTAATCATTTTTGTTGCTCTTCTCTGCATTCTTTCAAGAGTCTCGACATCTTTTTTATAGTGTGGTGACCAAAACTGGATGCAGTATTGTAGGTGTGGCCCAGTGGTGAAATCAACATTTTTTTACTACCGGTTCTATGGGTGTGGCTTGGTGGGCATGGTGTGGCTTGGTGGATCACCAAGGGGAAGAATACTGCAAAATTCCCATTCCCTGCGCACTCCTGGGGGAAGGATACTGCAAAATCTCCATTCCCACCTGACTCTGGGGCCAGCCAGACGTGGTATTTGCTGGTTCTCTGAACTACTCAAAATTTCCGCCACCGGTTCTCCAGAACCTGTCAGAACCTGCTGGATTTCACTCCTGGTGTGGCCTTATTAAGGCTTTATAGAGCGGTACTAGTACCTCACGTGATCTTGATTCAATCGTTCTGTTAATGCAATTCAGGATTGCATTGGCTTTTTTGGCTGCCGACGCACACTCAGAACTGAGAATTTGCCTTATGATACTTTGTGACATAAAGCAAATTCAGCTCATAGTTCTAAAATGGTTGAGTAAAACTATATTCACATATCATACTAAGGCATGCTTTATTTCATCATGCTTTATTGAATAGGTTATTTTTTGTAGCTGTGTCTGTACAATGTACTAATTATAAATTATGTTTTATAAGTCACAGTGATTGGTCCATACAACATTCTTTTAAAAACAGCTACATTAGGGCTTATGGTGATATATGAATTAGTGAAGTCTAAATTTTACTTACAGTTTGACTTTGATTTATTTATTTATTTATTTATTTATTTTTATTGTTTATATTTATATACCGCCCTATCTCCCAAAGGACTCAGGGCGGTTTACAGGCATTTAAAAGCAAGAAATACAATAAATACAATTCTAAAAACAATTAAAAAACTTATTCAAAAGCCTTAATTAAAAATATAAAAATTAAAAACCCAAGATAAAACCCATAAACTAAAATCTAACTCAGTCCTGCGCAATTAAATAGATATGTTTTAAGCTCGCGGCGGAAGGTCCGAAGGTCCGGAAGCTGACGAAGTCCTGGGGGCAGTTCATTCCAGAGGGTGGGAGCCCCCACAGAGAAGGCCCTTCCCCTGGGCGTCGCCAGACGACATTGCCTCGCTGACGGCACCCTGAGGAGTCCCTCTCTGTGAGAGCGCACGGGTCGGTGAGAGGTATTCGGTAGCAGCAGGCGGTCCCGTAGATAATTTAAAAGTCAAACTGTAAGTAAAATTAAGAAGTAAAAAGTCAGAGAAAACAAAGTCAAATCAGAATAGAAACAGTGAATGGGATTTGATGTTCTATTCCAAATAAACTCAAACTGTAGGTTCAAATGAGTATCATTCCATTCCTGAAAACTATTGAATAAAACCATTTTCACTTGCTTTTTCTCCTTTGTTTTCTTTATAAAAATAAATCAACAATAGCATATTTCAATTTTTAAAAACCTGTTCTATTTCTTTTCAGCTCTGCTCTGTATCATTTAAAACCAAATAATGATCATGGTGAATGTATAGAATGCATTTAAATGCCTTCAAAAGAAAGAAAGAAAGAAAGAAAGAAAGAAAGAAAGAAAGAAAGAAAGAAAGAAAGAAAGAAAGAAAGAAAGAAGGTTGTAATTCATAGAAAAGGCAAAGAGAGAATGCCAAACAAAAATATAGTCTCAGGCAAAGGGATGTACTTTCATTTCTGTTCATTACAGGGTCAAGTCAACAATCGTTGCTTCAGTGTACATAAAGGAAAGAAATAAACTGACGATTACAGTGTTTACAGCTGAATGGAATGCGATGAAAAGGAAATTATTTTTAAAAAGAATCAATTAACAATAAAGGACATATGGTGGAGGGAAAAAGCGGGGATAAAGATGAATAAATATTTGATGATAAAAAAAATAGAAACTGCACTCTAAATATAGTCTCAGACAAATGTAAAATATTAAGAACCAATACAATACAAAGGCTTATTGTAGCCACCCCATTTTAAATTTATGACCATGGGTGGTAATGCAGCAGGTTCATCTAGTTCATTGATGTCAAACCTTTTAGGCACAGGGCCCAAACTGGAAGGCACGCGCGCACCAGAGCGCTGGAACCTTGACAACCAGCTGGCCGACTCGCATGCGTGCCTCGGAAACCCAATAACGAGCTGCCTGAGCTGGAGCGACTGTGCACGTGCCCACAGAGAGGTCTCTGCGTCCCACCTCTGGCACGCATGCCATAGGTTCGCCATCACAGATCTAGTTTGACAGATGAGAGAAGAGATGGGACATGCGCAGGCTGCACTGGCTGCCTGTGGTCTTCCGGGTGCACTTCAAGGTGCTGGTTACCACCTTTAAAGTGCTCCATGGCTTAGGACCGGGCTAATTACGGGATCGCCTTCTGCCACCATTTGCCTCCCACCGACCCGTGCGCTCCCACAGAGAGGGTCTCCTCAGGGTGCCGTCAGCCAAACAATGTCGGCTGGCGGCCCCCAGGGGGAGGGCCTTCTCTGTGGGGGCTCCTACCCTCTGGAACGAGCTTCCCCCAGGACTTCGTCAACTTCCTGATCTCCGGACCTTCCGCTGCGAGCTGAAGATGTATCTATTCTTCCGCGCTGGACTGGCATAGAATTAGTTTTATTATTTATATTTTAATTGGGGTTTTATGGTTTTATTTTAATTATGGGCCAAATTTAATAAGTTTTTTATCATTGTTTTTATTGTATTGTACCTATTTATTGTCGATTTTATTTGGCTGTGAACCTCCCTGAGTCCTTCAGGAGAAGGGCGGTATACAAATTAAATAATAATAATAATAATAATAATAATAATAATAACAATAATAATAATAATAATAATAATAATAATAATAATAATAATAATAATAATAATTATTATTATTATTATTATTATTATTATTATTATTATTATTATTATTATTACACCCCAACGAAGCGGTCGAAGTGCTGTCCCAGTGCTTGGAGGCTGTACGGGTCTGGATGGGGAGAAACAGACTCAAGCTCAATCCCTCCAAGACGGAGTGGCTGTGGATGCCGGCACCCCGGTACAGTCAGCTGCATCCGCAGCTGACTGTCGGGGGCGAGTTAGTGGCCCCAAAGGAGGTGGTTCGCAACTTGGGCGTCCTCTTGGATGGACGGCTGTCCTTTGATGAACATCTGGCGGCCGTCTCCAGGAGGGCCTTTTACCAAGTTTGCTTGGTTCGCCAGCTGCGTCCCTTCCTTGACCAGGATGCCTTATGCACGGTCACTCACGCTCTGGTTACGTCTAGGTTGGATTACTGCAATGCTCTCTACATGGGGCTGCCCTTGAGGTGCACCCGGAGGCTACAGTTAGTCCAGAATGCGGCTGCGCGAGTAGTAACGGGAGCCGCTCATGGCTCCCACGTAACATCACTACTCCGTAGTCTGCACTGGCTTCCTGTGGTTTTTCGGGTGCGCTTCAAGATCTTGGTTACCACCTTTAAAGCGCTCCATGGCTTAGGACCCGGGTACTTACGAGACCGCCTGCTGTTACCGTATGCCTCCCACCGACCCGTACGCTCTCACAGAGAGGGTCTCCTCAGAGTGCCGTCCGCCAAACAGTGTCGGCTGGCGGCCCCCAGGAGTAGGGCCTTCTCTGTGGGGGCAGCGATGCTCTGGAATGAACTTCCCCCTGGCCTACGTCAAGTGCCTGATCTTCGGACCTTCCGTCGTGAGCTCAAAACACACTTATTTATTCAAGCGGGATTGGCATAATAGTGTTGGATTTTAATTTGGGGTTTTGCTAATATTTTAAAATTTTAAAATCTAAATTTTTAATTATCAGCCTTTTATAATCTGCTATGTTTTAAATGTTGTTTTAATTGTATATATTTTGTGTTTTATCTTTGGCTGTACACCGCCCTGAGTCCTTCGGGAGAAGGGCGGTATAAAAATTTAATAAATAATAATAATAATTATTATTATTATTATGTTGCTTTTTCAATCTACTCTTCCTATTTCAATTTCTTTTATTTCCATCTTTCTACCCATATAGCTTGGAGGCTAAAACTCTGGCACAGAAACTATTCCACAGTTTATAGAACTGACCTATCCAACAGCTTCCTACGAAATACACTTAATTCTGATGAACCCCAAACCACAGTATGGTTTAGTGCGATATATACCCTATAATGGAAAGTATGGTCCAGCATACCTCATGCCTTAGCTCAAGGAACTGCAATGTGTCTATAAATGGCAGATAGTCAAAGAGCCTGCAGATATGAAAATAATGAATCCAGTTCACTGAACTTTAAAGCTCTGGCTGAGACTATTAAAAATCACAGTGAAGCATTGACTCCTTCAGCAAGAGAAGGACTAGGGGTGACATGATAGCAGTCTTTCAATAACTGAGGAGCTTTTCACAGAAAAGAGAGGATTGACCTATTCTTCAAAGCACCGGAGGGCAGGAGAAGTACTAATGGGTGGAAACTCTTTAAAGAGAGATCCAATCTAAAATTAAGGAGAAATTTCCTAACAGTGAGCTCAATTAATCAGTAGAATGGCTTGCCTCCAGAAGTTGTGGGTGCTCCATCACTGGAGGTTTTCAAGAAGAGATTGGACAACCATTAGTCTGAAATGGTGTAAAATCTTCTATTCAAGCAGGAGTGGAATAGAAGTCCTCCAAAGTCTCTTCCAACTCTGTTATTCTGTGTTCTATAATCTGCAACATAAGCAGGATATGTTTCATGAACGCAGTCCATGAGTAGCAGTGTCAGCAGGATGTGGTAAACTCTGGGGGAAGGCGGTTCTACAAAATGCCACAGAAATCCAAAGGTGGGCTTGTGACAAGATGTGTATAGACTGGGTTAAAAGTCTCAACCCTTCTCATTTGGTGTAATCATCACTAGCACTGGGGAAGATGAAATACATCAGATGGGCTCATCACGAGGAAGCTGTAGTAAGGTTGCAGCAACTCTCTGAGCTGAAACACCACGAGAAAAACGGCAAACTATTTCTTCACATATGCCAAAACTAATGGGAAAATGTTTATCATGCCATGACAGAATGTTGGGTTGCCAAAAGATGAGACTTCCCAGGCTGGAGGTAACTATTTGGCTACTGGAGAAGAGCAAACAGTTTTCTCAAGGCAGTACGATATGACTGGATTTTGGGGAAGTCCAGTTGCTGATGTTGGCAAAATTTAAAAAAAGCTGAAGGGTTATTAAAATACTTAGGGTGAGAACATAGAACATCTACAGTATGAACCAAAGAAAGCTGGATATTGTTAAAGCAGAAATGACCTAAACTGGGATAGAAATTCTAGAAGTAAATGGTTTAAAATGATCAGCATTGAGACTTTCAGATGTTTCTATTCTGGAAATGAAACTCACAGAAAAAATGAAGCAGTGGTTATTGTCCAAAACATATCTATAACCATATGTAATGTAATTAATGTAACCCAATCAGGGACAGAATAATAATCATTCTAAAAATAAAATCAGAAGAGGGAAAAATCAGGCTTTCCTTGAACTTCAAGAAAATAGTTTTTTTTAAGAATAGAATAGAATAGAATAGAATAGAATAGAATAGAATAGAATTTTTTATTGGCCAAGTGTGATTGGACACACAAGGAATTTGTCTTGGTGCATATGCTCTCAGTGTACATAAAAGAAAAGATACGTTCATCAAGGTACAACATTTATAACACAAAAGATGGTCAATATATCAATATAAATCATAAGGATTGCCAGCAACAAAGTTACAGTCATACAGTCATAAGTGGAAAGAAATTGGTGATGGGAACGATGAGAAGATTAATAGTAGTGCAGATTTAGTAAATAGTTTGACAGTGTTGAGGGAATTATTTGCTTAGCAGAGTGATGGCATTCGGGGGAAAACTGTTCTTGTGTCTAGTTGTTCTGGTGTGCAGTGCTCTATAGCGTCGTTTTGAGGGTAGGAGTTGAAACAGTTTATGTCCTGGATGTGAGGGATCTGTAAATATTTTCACGGCCCTCTTCTTGATTCATGCAGTATACAGGTCCTCAATGGAAGGCAGGTTGGTAGCAATTATTTTTTCTGCAGTTCTAATTATCCTCTGAAGTCTGTGTCTTTCTTGTTGGGTTGCAGAACCGAACCAGACAGTTATAGAGGTGCAAATGACAGACTCAATAATTCCTCTGTAAAACTGAATCAGCAGCTCCTTGGGCAGTTTGAGCATACTGAGTTGGTGCAGAAAGAACATTCTTTGTTGTCCTTTTTTGATGATGTTTTTGATGTTAGCTGTCCATTTTAGATCTTGCGATATGATAGAACCTAGAAATTTAAAGGTTTCTACTGTTGATACTGTGTTGTCTAGTATTGTGAGAGGTGGAAGTATGGAAAAGTTTCTCCTAAAGTCTACCACCATTTCTACGGTTTTGAGTGTGTTCAGTTCCAGATTGTTTTGGTTGCACCACAAGGCTAGTCGTTTGACCTCTCGTCTATATGCGGATTCGTCATTGTCTCGAATGAGACCAATCACTGTTGTGTCTTCTGCGATCTGTTGTATCTTCAGTAGCTTAACAGATGGATCGTTGGAGATGCAGTCATTGGTATACAGAGAGAAGAGAAGTGGGGAGAGCACACAGCCTTGGGGGGCCCCTGTGCTAATTTTACAGGTATTTGATGTGATCTTGCTTAGCTTCACCTGCTGCTTCCTGTTTATTAGGAAGCTTGTGATCCACTTACAAGTCTGTTCCGGCACCTGTAGCTTTAGAAAACCCAGTTTATGTCAATTGTAAAAAAAATGTAAGCTAAACAGTGATGGAAGCAGTTGACAGCTACAGTTCTCTAGGTTCAAAATTGAGAAGGGTGGCAGATTTGCAAAAAAGATTCAGAGATGAGGAGCAGAGGCCAAAAAGGCATTGGGAGATCCATGAAAGACGAACATTTCAATCAAGACACAAGCTAGAATGGTATCATGACGTATGAATGTGAGGGATGCACTCTGCCTAACAACAAGAGAAAGAGCTTCTTTGAGCTCTGATGCTCAAACAAGTCTGCTTTGCATTTGTTGGACAACCAAGAAGACCAACCATTCCGTTCTAGAGGAAATCAATCCAGAATGCTCATTAAAGCAACAATGCATCTGTGGAAAAGATGAAAATACTGGTCAAGGTTGATGGAGGGAGAAGAAGTTGACAATGCACGGGATAGAATAGAATAGAATAGAATAGAATAGAATAGAATAGAATAGAATAGAATAGAATAGAATAGAATAGAATTTTTTATTGGCCAAGTGTGATTGGACACACAAGGAATTTGTCTTGGTGCATATACTCTCAATGTACATAAAAGAAAAGATATGTTCATCAAGAATTCTAACGTACAACACTTAATGAGTGTTTGCACTTAGATAGATGGAACACAAATCACAGAAGTGCAACTGTGAGAATTACGCAATGCAGTTAGAAACAGGACGCCTTCGAGGATTTTAATCCACCAAGTCACCAGGATTCATTTATAACTAAATAGGCATAACAACAAAAACAACACAGCAGCATAACAAGTCAAACAGATCAAGGGAGCATGGCAGATTTGAAAATGTCAGGGCCAGAAAGCATTGTGACCTTTGGAAATATTAGATAATGTTATTAGTGTGCTACTAATAATAGCAGTTTGCAGTAATAAATGTTGTTTGAGATTCATATCATGCCATATTGCCATATGAGAGAGGCAGGATGTTAAATTGTTCAATCTCAATAATGGGAGGAAAATAAAATAAATGTTTTCTGATGTATACTGTAAATTATGAAACAGCATGCCTACTTAGATATTTATTAACGAAATTGCCGAAAGAATTACTCCTTTATTCTCCACTCATGTGACAGATTGAAACAAAGTAAACAGTGTAATTTTTAGCAGGTAAATGTGGATAGGACTGCAATCAAATCCAGATAAATATAGATTTTGGTCAGTTTATTTTACTTTTTCAGACATACCACAGAGACATTTCCCAAACAGTGGGATTTTATTTCCTTGGGTTCAATTGACAGTTTCTTTTAGAAAATATGAAAATTTTAATTACAATAGTAAAATCACAAACAAAAAGAGAAAAAGAGAAAGGAAAGAAAAAGAAAAAGAAGAAACTAAAAAAGGGAAAAGAAATCTTTAAAGAAATGGCTTTCAATCTTCAACCCAACAAGTAGAAAATAACTTAATAACTCTTCATCCCCTATAAGGTTATAGACAAATATCTCTTTTTCTTATAACCCATATTTTATCTGTATGCAAATCCATAAATCAACAACTTTTCCTGGTGTCAGCAAAAGGTCCAAGAAGGTTCCCAGAGCTTTACAGAAACATTTCTTACTTTAATATTGATTAAACAAATCAATTTTATATTCCTTCCTTTTACTTCTGACAATCTCGATCTTTGATTTGTTCAACTGTTGCCATAGAATTTGATCTGTTATCAAGATTTTTTTTTCTCATCCTAAAGGTTTCTTTGGGACTTTAGCAAACCTCTTTCGTAAACCCTACCCACCCAGAAATCCTTGCCCAGATCATTCTCTTGGGTTATAATTTGTATTTCCACTTTAATCTTAAAAGCTTTAACCAGCTTCTTTTGCATATCCATTAAAAAGTCCTTATCAGGTCATCCTCTTGGCATGTTAGTTGTATTTGTACTTTAGCTATTTTCTCTGCCTTATAATGCACATGCTTTTTTAAAATCATCCAGTAGTTGTACATTAGGCAAAATTTATTTCACACCTGTCATTCCTTCGCTAAGATCTTTGGATATTGTCTATCATAGAAGCAGACTTTGCTGGCTTTACTATATACTATTAAACTCTTAGTGTTAGCTGAAATGATGCGTCATTGGGTAATAATTTTTGAATCAAGGTATTTCAAATGTGGTAACTTAAAGCAGGGGTCACCAACCTTTCAGACCTCGGGGATCACTAAATTCATAATTTTAAATCCCATGGACCACTAATATGATCTGCCTAATGACTGGCTGGGTGGGCGTGGCAAGGTGGTCATGTGACTGGGTGGGCATGACCAACTCAATGTCACTCAGGTCGAGGGGCACCTTGCCAGCCTCTACTCGCTACTCCTTGCCTGCCCGTCCGGGCTCTTTAGGGCCCCAACGGGAAGCAGTTGCTGAGCTAAGCAGCCACCATGAGAAAGAGTTGGAGAAACAGCTCAGTTCAAATTGGATCTGACTGAGAAGGAGGCTCAGCAGAAGCACCTCACTGAGGACTACGAGCATAGGCTTTCCAAGCAGAGGGAAGACCTGAAGGAGTGCAAGGCCAGGTACTGGCACCTGGAGGCTCAGTGGGCTGAGATGATCAGCCAGTTCCAGGCCATGAGGCAGTCCCACTGGAACAAGGCCCTCCGGCTCTTTAGTACCATCAGCTATTCCCTCCCAGCCTTCGCCCAAAGCCCCACACCACAAGGCTGAAGCAGACCGCAAGTTGGAATTTCTGCCCCCCTCCAACCCACAAGACCCCAAAGTGGGAGACTCTCTTCAGCAACACAAACATTCATTGCAAGTGTCTGTCCCGTAGTTTCAGGACCGTAGTTTCAGGACCTCTGATTTAGTGCAATATAAAAAATACAAATAAATTTTCTGGGGACCACCAAAATTTTCTTATGGACCACCAGTGGTCCACGGATCACCTGTTGGTGACCGTTGATTTAAAGAATGTATCCCAAATCTGGAACCCTTTACTCCTGTGGAATTGAAATTTCAATGATCTTCAGACCAGTTATATTCACAACCTGGTGACTGCTGCAAAGCTGCTGTGGTAAGCTGATTTTTGATGTTCCCTCCAACTTCCCACTAGCAAAGCTAGTGGGGAAGCTATCCAGAAGTCAGAAATTACTTGTGTTTTTACATGCCTGTGATGATTTTGTTTATCATTTTAGGTAAGTAAATATTGACAAAGGTTCATCCTATGGACCATAGGTTGTCTAGTACAGAGGTCTCCAACCTTGGCAACTTTAAGCTTGGAGGACTTCAACTCCCAGAATGGGAGTTGCGACTTTCTGGGCATTGAAGTCTGCCAGGCTTAAAGTTGCCAAAGTTGGAGACCCCTGGTCTAGTATCTGCTAATTTTAAACCCCGTTTTCAATGGGGTATTTCAAATGACATGATGTTTTATTTAAATTTGGAAAAACCATATCAATCAAAAACAAAACAGAGGGATAGAATCTGAATAAACAGGCTGCATAAACAGGCTGCATAAACAGAGGGATAGAATCAAGATCGCGTGAAGTGTTAGTGCCACTTTATAATGCCTTGGTAAGGCCACAGTTGGAATACTGCATTGAGTTTTGGTCGCTGCGATGTAAAAAAGATGCTGAGACTCTAGAAAGAGTGCAGAGAAGAGCAACAAAGATGATTAGGGGACTGGAGACTAAAACATATGAAGAACGGTTGCAGGAACTGGGTATATCTAGTTTAATAAAAAGAAGGTCTAGGGGAGACATGATAGCAGTGTTCCAATATCTCAGGGGCTGCCACAGAGAAGAGGGAGTCGGGCTGTTCTCCAAAGCACCTGAGGGTAGAACAAGAAGCAACGGGTGGAAACTGATCAAGGAAAGAAGCAACTTAGAACTAAGGAGAAATTTCCTGACAGTTAGAACAATTAATAAGTGGAACGACTTGCCTGCAGAAGTTGTGAATGCTCCAACACTGGAATTTTTAAAGAAAATGTTGGATAACCATCTGTCTGAGATGGTGTAGGGTTTCCTGCCTGGGCAGGGGGTTGGACTAGAAGGCCTTCAAGGTCCCTTCCAACTCTGTTGTTATTATTATAAAAGGCAAGTTTTCATGTTTTTTCTCCTTTTCCTTTTCTGCCTGGAATCTTTAAATCCCTCTAGAATCCAATTTCAGAAACCGTAAAGTCTCAAATTCTGTTATGACTTCCCATAAATGCTGTTTGTTTATATAATTATTTCCAAGACCTTATATTAAAAGCCCAAACATTCCAGATTTGTCTGGTCCCTTAATTTGTTTATAACTTTCTTGGATCAAAACCAGTGATGAAATCCAATTTTTTTTACTACCGGTTCTGTGGGTGTGGCTTGGTGGGTGTGGTGTGGCTTGGTGGGTGTGGCAGGGGAAGGATACTGCAAAATCTCCATTCCCACCCCACTCTGGGGTGAGCCAGAGGTGGTATTTGCCAGTTCTCTGAACTACTCAAAATTTCCGTTACTGGTTCTCCGAACTAATTAAAATTTCCGCTACCGGTTCTCCAGAACCTGTCAGAACCTGCTGGTTTTCACCCCTGATCAAGACCTTGTTTCGCAGTTTGCTACTTATTTTCAAATCTTTAAATTTCTATGTCTAAACTTAATTTTTCTTTTGTTCAAGAATAAAGGTAAACTCACAGGTGGCATCACTAACTAGTTGTTTCAACGATCTCTAATACAGTAGCCTTGAGATAATTAATTAGGCAATTTCCAAAAGTGGTTAGAAAGTGAGATTAACAAACCCAGTGTCCTTCAAAAAGCTCCATTGTGATTGTAAATATGATGGCTTTCCTTTGCTTCCAGGCGTTCAAACCCATGGGAGCTGCTGTCTTGCAGTCCCCTTCTGAGAGGAAGCCATCTGAGGCACAGGTGGGTAATCTCCCATCTTCTTTTTATCTGAGAAGGTTCCAAGGAAGCAGTCGTCATTTCTACTCTTTCAGTTCTTTATACCCTCCCCAGAAGTCTGTTCATATGACAATTTTCTGTCCACAGCAACACTTCAAAGTGATATTTGGTTTGTCAGTGCCGGAACCATTTTCATTACAATATGACTCCTAGTGACATACAAAGGATTATATTCAAATGGAAAACAATTGATTGCTCTGAGGTAGAGTGGGAGAAAATGTTTCTTGGTCAGAACAGGACTATTTCACCTTGGGTTGTGTCCCTGTCCTGAATACATTAATAAAGTAAAACAAAGTCTCTTTTGAGAAACGCTTGCTTCCCAATGACTTAATACATGTATCCATGTAGTCTTATCTGTGGTAGGTAGTAATAAACTTAGTCTGTGGAAAAAACAAACTTTATTTGAACAGCTGGGAATTACTTCATTCCCAGCTTCATTCAACTCAAAGTAAAAAAAATGCCTCCCAAGCACAAATTCTTCAGTTATCTCACAAACCTTAGTCCAAGTAGGCAAATTCACAAAGACCCTTCCTGGCAAACGTCCAGAAGCCACAAAAACAAAGACGGACACGAAGCAGAAGACGAAGCAGAAGATGCAGCTACAACGTTTTTTTTTTTGGCAAAGCTGAAACACCGGTGCTGGTCTGTTTTAAGCCTTATGGGAGGGACCAATCATCTCTTGGCCCTACTCCCAAGTTATCCTCTCTGCTTGAGCTTGTCTTGTCTTGTCTTCTGGCAGCTCTTCTCATGCGTGCATTAGGAACAGGCTCCTCCTGTTCCTCTGCCTCACTACTATCAGTCTCTGGAGGCTCTGGAGTCCGCACCTCACTTCCCGATGGCCCTGGCCTCACCTCAGCCTCATCGCTGTCCGACTCCGTTGCCAGCTCCGTAGGCTGTTGACGGACCACAACAATCTGTACAGTCTTATCACTGCTACTCCTGCCTTCTTCTGAACTTTGTTTTTGTTTTCTTTTTAAATTTTCCAATCAAATCTGCAGTCCCGGGGCTTCCTGCTGCAAACCATCTAAGTCTAAGCCAGGCCTGGCCCTCCTTAACTTCTAAAAGCAGGCAATGTATCACCAGCTATGCCGCCTGGTCATTAGGAAAGAAACCTTTGGTTTGCCGCACTATGTCATATTGGGCTTCCTCATCTACTTCAACTGGAATCCCATTTACGTATGTTTTGTATGGAAAGCTGTCACTGAAATGAATGAAAGACTCTCTGTTTTCCTCTGGAATAAAAATCTGCCAATGGAGCTCTGTTAAACTGATTTGGAACTCATTCTGATTTTTTTTTAACCTGCACTTTTTAAAGGTCTTTTGGGAGGTGCTTAAAGCAATTGACACTATCGGTTGACATTTTCTTCCTTGTTTTCACATTACAAAAATGAGATGGAATCCTAAACTAAATAAAAATGATACATGCTGGTTCTGCATTTGAAAAGTGAATGTCTCCACCTGCCAAACACTGAAAACTGCAACTGGAATAGTTTCAGGATCTTAATAGTCACTTATGCATAGGAACAGGATGTACAGTTCCTGTTCAACTGCCGTTTCAAAGCTTGCCATTAGAGTTGTTCATCTGATTCAGTTTACACAGTAAGTGTGTATCAAGAATGACTCAGTGATGTCTATTGGAACCCTAAAGCTAAACAGGACAGCGATGAAAAGATTTTTGTTTAAAAAAAGGAAAGGCATGTAAGGAGAAGAAAAGGGACATAGCAATATTTTCCTTGGAAAAAGGGAAAAGCCCTGAAATTTGATATAGTGGAAGTTTACTAAGCATTGATGATTCAACAAATATGTATGTTGTTTTGTGTGAAATGTGCATACAAATGAATAGAAGTATATAGTAGACGTTTGGCGAACCAGAGGTTGGTACATTGTATGCTACATTCAGCTCTTTTGCATTTCCTTATATATGCATATAATTATACATTATACATTACATTATTGTTATATTATTACATTACATTATTATAACGTTGCTCCCAGGTAACACCGCTCCTGCGCAGTTTGCACTGGCTACCTGTGGTCTTTTGGGTGTGCTTTAAGGTGTTGGTTACCACCTTTAAAGCGCTCCATGGCTTAGGGCCCGGGTACTTACGGGACCGCCTGCTGTTACCCTATGCCTCCCACCGACCCGTACGCTCACACGAGAGGGTCTTCTCAGGGTACCGTCCGCCAAGCAATGCTGGCTGGCGGCCCCCAGGGGAAGGGCCTTCTCTGTAGGAGCACCTACCCTCTGGAACGAACTTCCCCCTGGTTTGCGTCAATTACCTGACCTTCGGACCTTTCACCGTGAATTGAAAACATACTTGTTCATCCAAGCGGGACTGGCTTAATTCTTAATTTTTTAATTTTGAATGTTTTGAATTTTAATAATTTTAAATTGGGTATTCTGTTTTATTGGGTCAAATTTGATGGTTTTTTAAAATTTTTGGCCATTATAGAATATGTTATTTTAATCTGTTGTTTTAAAATTGTATATTGTATTGTTTTAATCTGGCTGTACACCGCCCTGAGTCCTTCGGGAGAAGGGCGGTATAAAAATCTAAATAATAAAATAATAAAATAAAAATAAATAATATTACATCATTATTATATCACATATATTACATTATACATCATAAGGATTATTATCCTGCCCATCTACCCTGTTTCCCCCCCAAAATAAGACATCCTCTGATAATAAGCCCAATCGGGCTTTTGAGCGCATGGCAATAAGGCCCAGCCCTTATTTCAGGGTTTTAAAAAATATAAGACAGGGTCTTATTTTTGGGGAAACATGGTAGTACTGTAGTTCAAAAGCATGCAAATCCAAGTAGATAAATAGGTACCACTTCAGTGGGAAGGTAAACAGCATTCTGTACACTTTTGGCATATAGCTATGCTGGCCACATGACCATGGAAATTGTCTTCGGACAACACTGGCTCCTTTGGCCAAGAAATGGAGATGAGCTAAAGTCAGACATGGGTGAACAGGGAAACTTTTACCACATATATTATAATATATAATATATATATAGTATATATATATATACAGTATGTGTGTGTGTGTGTGTGTGTGTGTGTGTGTGTGTGTGTATATATATATATATATATATATATATATATATATATTTGTTTTCTGAGGTTTTCGCGGGTGTTTGTATATAGGTCTTTGGTTATTCGGGTTTTCTCCCGCGTAAAATTGGAAGTGTCTTGGCGACGTTTCGACGAAGTCTCATTCGTCATCTTCAGGCTTCAGCTTCGTGCTTCTGGGAGCAATGTGTGATTGCAGCTGTTTCTTCCTTTTTAACTGCTAGTGGGGGTTTGAACTGATTGGGTGGGAGCTTGGCTGTGCTCTGATTGGATGTGTGTCCAAACAGGACACACCCCCAGCCAATCAGAGCACAAAAAAACCCACATCCAATCAGAGCACAGCCAAGCTCCCACCCAATCAGTTCAAACCCCACTAGCAGTTAAAAGGAAGAAACAGCTGCAATCACATTGCTCCCAGAAGCACGAAGCTGAAGCCTGAAGATGAAAGACACTTCCAATTTTACGGGAGAAAACCATATATATATATATATATATATATATATATATATATATATATATATATATATATATATATATATATATATATATATATATTTTCTGAGGTTTTCGGTGTTTGTATGTAGGTCTTTGGTTATTGGGTTTTCTCCGCGTAAAATTGGAAGTGTCTTGGCGGCGTTTGACGAAGTCTCATTCGTCATCTTCAGGCTTCAGCTTCGTGCTTCTGGGAGCAATGTGTGATTGCAGCTGTTTCTTCCTTTTTAACTGCTAGTGGGGGTTTGAACTGATTGGGTGGGAGCTTGGCTGTGCTCTGGTTGGATGTGTGTCCAAACAGGACACACCCCCAGCCAATCAGAGCACAAAAAAACCCACATCCAATCAGAGCACAGCCAAGCTCCCACCCAATCAGTTCAAACCCCCACTAGCAGTTAAAAAGGAAGAAACAGCTGCAATCACACATTGCTCCCAGAAGCACGAAGCTGAAGCCTGAAGATGACGAATGAGACTTCGTCGAAATGTCGCCAAGACACTTCCAATTTTACGGGAGAAAACCCAATAATATATATATATATATATATATATATATATATATATATATATATATATATATATATATATATATATATATATATATATATTTTCTGAGGTTTTTGCGGGTGTTTGTATGTAGGTCTTTGGTTATTCGGGTTTTCTCCCGCGTAAAATTGGAAGTGTCTTGGCGACGTTTCGACGAAGTCTCATTCGTCATCTTCAGGCTTCAGCTTTGTGCTTCTGGGAGCAATGTGTGATTGCAGCTGTTTCTTCCTTTTTAACTGCTAGTGGGGGTTTGAACTGATTGGGTGGGAGCTTATCAATTATTGACTTTAAAAAGACCAGAACTATCGCCAAAACTGAACACTTTAACAACAGAATAATCAGAGAAGCCATCGAGATAGAAAAACGCCCACACAGCATGAACAAACGAGATGATACCTCCCACCTACCAGCCATTTGGAAACCTGCCCTTATTGACAAACGAGTCCCTAACACGCGGAATGACACCAGACCCACACTAACGAGGTCCACACAGGATGTCACCACCACACATCCACCCAGAAAGCAGACCCAAACCCACACTGATCATGAAGCACGACCAAGGACCAGAAGCCAGACTGCAGCTGCAACATTAGCCATTTCAAACCCCTCCAATCCATACATGCAGCAGACTGACACCCACTATGAAGATGTAGCACGACCACGAACACGAGGCCAAACAACAGCAATGCAGCTCACCAGCTCAAATCCCCCTGCAACTCAGACTAATCTGAGCACAACCAAGCCCCCACCCAAACAGGACACCCCCCCCAGCCAATCAGAGCACAAAAAACCCCCCATCCAGTCAGATCACAGCCAAGCTCCCACCCAATCAGTTCAAACCCCTACTAGCAGTTAAAAAGGAAGAAACAACTGCAATCACATATTGCTCCCAGAAGCACGAAGCTGAAGCCTGAAGATGACGAATGAGACTTCGTCGAAATGTCGCCAAGACACTTCCAATTTTACGCGGGAGAAAACCCGAATAACCAAAGACATATATATATATTACAGGCCCTTACAGACCTCTTAGGAATGGGGTGAGGTCAACAGTAGACAGTCTAAGGTTAAAGTTGTGGGGATTTGGGGAAGAAACTACAGAGTCAGGTAGTGCATTCCAGGCATTGACCACTCTGTTGCTGAAGTCATATTTTCTGCAATTGAGTTTGGAGCAGTTTACCTTGAGTTTGTATCTATTATTTGCTTATGTATTGTTGTGGTTGAAGATCAAGTAGTCATTGACAGGTAGGAGTAGTCATTGACAGGTAGGATAGTCTGATTAATAATGAGTTTGCTTTATGTGCTATGTTAATCCAAAATAAAACCAATTATATCATGGTATAGTCTTATGAACCAAGCTGGCTATTGATTGAGAGCTGTTGTCCAGGATTTCAGGCCTATTTTTTCCCCTAGTCCCTACCCAGAGATTGAACCCTAGACCTTTCCCATTCTGAGTACTTTGCTGTATTCTAGTTACAGCTAGCTATAGCTATAGCTGTTCCACAATTCCCCCTTTCAATGCTTTTATTTATTTTCCTGAATATTGCCAACATTATTAGAAACAATATCTTATTCTGCAGAAAGTTCTGCCAGGAAAGCACTCTAGTGTAGAAAAATTAGTGCATAATTGTCCCCCAGGACCTCCATATTTTGTTGCCTAAAGCAAAACTTAAAAAGTTGCTCTTTGTTATTTCATATATAAAAGCCAACTCAAGTGACAGCTGATTCTTACTTAAATGTTGGCTTAAGCCACTTACTTGTAAAATGAGACCCAAGTTAGCCCTGTTGTGGCAAAATACCAACGCAGATCACCAGAGTTTATTCTTTTAATAATATTTCTTAGTCAGAAAAAATGCTACTGGGCTTCTCCTGATTTTTTTTTTTTTTGCCATGAAATAGTATTTTTAGTGACATATAAAGAGAAATCCATCTTTGCAGATGACCATGGCAAATTGAAACTGGGTCAAAATATCAGTACAGGCATGTCATGATGCCAACCCTGCCCTTGCACTCAATGTCTGATACAAGTATGTTGGTCCTCCGGGCCCCTCTCCCCCTTCGTCAACCAAGTCAAGTGTTCAACACATAACAACCACCTCACTGGATACCATGCCTAATGGGTAGGCCAGGGCTGGACATATTTTATCTCCAATAACAGCTGCACCTCTGGACAAAGCAGCCTTTCACTTCCCTACACAAACAGAAAGGACCAAATTTAAAAAAAACCCCAAACACAGAGTTTTATTCAATTCAATGAGAAAGTGAGTTACAGCCTTGAGAGCTATTAGTTAAGAGGACAACCCTTTGGACCAGATGGGAAATATGAATATCAATTGCAGGACAACAACAGCAAGGGAGGCTTTTATGTTAAATGTTTATTGATATAGGCCAGAGGTTCCCCATAGATCATTATAGAAAGTATAATCCTGGATTAAATTAAAGTGGGGGAGGCAGGCAAATTTCAATTCTTTGGGACAGACCCTCAAAATCAACCCTCTTCTTTTGTACTGTGCTAAAGCAGATCATCTACATGTAGTAAAATGTGAGTATTAAAAATATTATCCCTTTGAGCTATCTCCAGATACCTTTGGAAATAACAACTATTAATTAGACAGTAATACTATCTGGCAACAGTAATTCAGAAAGATAATGCAGATTTTTTCCACAGACAACTTTAAGTTAAGGGGAATTTATGGATAAATCGCAACACTGCCGACACAAACTGGAGTAACCCCCGGTTACTTTTACTCATGTCAATTTATTGGTAGATATAACTCTCAGGTTTGACTGGTTAGAAGTTGCAGTGATCAGATTCCTATTTTATGCCAATGGTGACAGCTATTATCAAGGTGAATTCAGTGTGAAGAGATGGTTTTTATCTTGACAAGCAGAGAACTGCTCTTTTTACAAACTATGCTTGTGTCTGTGTGTCTGTCCGAGTCTCTGTAAGTAACTAAACAGTAGTATCTTTCAGGAATAATTTGTAGCAAAATCTTCCTTTGTAAAGAAGGAGCCATTTCTGAAATGTTATCTTCACTTTGGGAGCAATGAAAGAGCAGGTTATCAAAGGAAGATTGGTAGATGTTAAAGAGGAAAAAGTGCTGAGATGTTGTGATATCAAAGCCAAGATTCACTGGAGCGTGAGGGTCACACAGAACAACATGGCAAGCACAGAAAGATCATCTAAAATTTGCATGCACTTCCACCCTTTCAGAGAAGCAAAGAAAGAAAGATAATTTTTATGCCAAGAGATAAATCAGAAGTTGGACTGATTCATAGGTTCAGAAGAATTATTCAGGAAAGATAACAAATCATAAAGAAAGGGGGAGAAGACAAAAAGAGAGAGACTCAACTTACAAATTGCAAGCCTCCCGTAGGACTTCAAACAAAATGCTGTAAACTAAAAGGTTGCTAGTAAGAAATTCATGTGTTCCAAACAAATGTTCTCTAGAGCAGAGAATGAGTCTTCACAATTTATGACAGTGAAAACATACTGCTCGATGATTCTTCTATGGCAGTGTTTCCTTGTAAAGGGAATTCTGTATAATTCCGTATACCATAATGCAATCATTGTTTTAATCCATTGAGTGTGAGGCATGCATCACGAACACATTTCTTTGTGCAAATCACCCACTGGTTTGACTCTCCATGTGGTGGATGACAAACTGCAGTATGGGGGATTGCTCTTGGAGTATTTATCTTGCATTTCTCTCCAGATGCGTGATGGGAGCTGTCCAACTTAATAGTGCTGATCCTGTGTTTGGATCAATGGATATGTTTCATCGCTGTGCTTCTTCCCGAAGTGCTGTCCGTAGAAAATATAACCAATTTTCTCTTTTGTAAAAACTATACTTTGGGGAAGCAACTAACCTTTTGTAAAAATTGCAAATCAAGCCACATGAAAGGATCTTTGTAACCAAGGCTAATAAAATGAATGCCATGACTGCTATAGAAATCTTGGTGTTCATTGAGCTACAGGAAAACAACATTTTAAAATTCAGTAAATTTAAGACTTCAGCAAATTGGTCCCCTCAGATTAATTTGTCCTCTGTATTTCCCTGGAGATATAGTTGTGTTGTCCATGCTATGGCAATTATAGAAGTTGAAGTGTAACACATATGGTGGCTTTATTTTAAGAAACTGTCATTTTCATATGTAGCTGTGGGTTATAATCCATTGAAAGTGTTACTGAGGTTGACTATGCCAGGAGGTAACCTTTTGAACATTACTGCAGTGTTGAATACTGCATCCGTGACATCTTCCTTTTGATGCTATGCCAGTGATTTAGAGAAGCTGTCAAGAATCAATTATGCTATACAATAAAAGCAACCCCACCATCTCATCACTAGGAATATTACTGCAAGACTGTGATCATTTTTATTAAGAGGATCTAGATTGTGGAGGCAATATGCAAATAATGCCGACATTGTAAATTGCCCGGGGAATGCTGTAAAGCAATATGGGGCAGTATATAAGTCTAAATACTATTGCTATTGCTTTTAGTTCCAGTTAACAACATATTTCCTGGGTTTTTTTGCATCAGATGTTTTTTCAAAACTATTCTGAAAAGGCAATCCCATGTAGGAGAATTTATATTCTTTCTGGTTCAAAACTGTAGAGAGAGATCATCGGAGGGATTTTTAGACAGCTTTATTTTTTATCACTTCATTTTAATGTCTTATCGATTCTGGTTGATGACTTCAACATGCTAATCATGTTGCTGCTTTACCAGCAGTTTCCTACCACTGAGAATTGGCCTTTTGGAAAAATACATAAACAACATTCTCAGTGACATCCTTCTCTTGAACATCCTATGTGTGTACTGAACATATTGTACCTAATGCACAAGGGAATAGCTCATAAACTGGTACATCTAGAAATAACAAATATGTGTGTTTGATAAACAAAAAACAAATTGTTGAAAGCACTGTACACTCTAAAGTAGGGGAAGTAGGAGAAAGACAGCATAAGCTTACTAATATCCATAATCACCCAATAAAGGGATCCACAGTTTGAGGAAAGCTAGTGCAAACAATGAAGTCAGGCTTATTATCTTTTCCCCAGGTGCCAATAAAACAGAAGAGAGTGCAGCCTACAAGCTCTATTTGTCCTAAATTTAATTTTTTGAGTTTCCCAGGGAACCTTTCATAGTATGCTGTCAAAATGCAGTAGCAGTTGAGTTTGGTTTCATCACGATATGTTATGTGAACTATTGCCAGCATATGGTCTAAGGATGGAGTGCTTATGAACGTTGTTGTAAGTAACAATTCCTGAAAAAGTGAGTCATTCGGGGTACCTAAGGCAAGTTTTGTAATGGTACATGGGAATCACCTTGGGAGAAAGGTGATTATTAACCTTAATCCTAACCCTAATCCCAATCCCAATCCTAGAAAAAATAGCTGCAGACTAGGCAACTGTCATATAAACAGCAACTAAGTCCACCAATGGAAAAGATTCTGTTAACGTAACTTCTCAATAAAGATAGAACTGGTACTTCTGGTTGTGTTTTTTTGTATGGATTGCCTCACAAGACTGACTAGTTTTAAGATATGTTTATGTCTATGTTTATATTACGTTTGAGGGGGTGGGGTGGGGTGGGGTGGGGTGGGGTGGAGTGGAGTGGAGTGGAGTGGAATGGAATAGAGTAGAGTAGAGCAGAGCAGAGCAGAGCAGAGCAGAGCAGAACAGAACAGAACAGAACAGAACAGAATAGAATGCTTTGCTTGACAAATGTTTGGTTAGACACACGAAGAATTTGTCTCCAGTGTAGAAGCTCTCAGCATACAATGAAAAGCAACAGAACCATCATGATCACTATCAACTCAATAAGAAAGGGGAGTGAAGAAGATAACAGAAGATAAATGACAATACTTCAGCCATTCCATATGGGGATGTTTTGGGAATGTAAATTGTACAATTCCCTCTGCTATTTTTAGGACCTTCCAAGTTGTGCTATGATGCCTTACTGTGACAGTGAGTGTTCTTGGAAGGAATGAACAAGAATGGTGAAAATATACCACAAGTGCATTAACAGTTACTCAAGGCATACCTAGCTAAAGCAATCAGGTACCTATATTGGACTGCAGTGATATGTGAAGACGCTGAAGATGGATAATCACTTTAGTGACAATGACAAAGGCATCGCTTCATACTAAGTGAGAGAAGGCAATGGTAAACCACTTTTGTGTGTTATTAATAAAGCTACATGGATACGTAATATAAAGTGATTGATGATATAGTGCCAGATGATGAGCCCCTCAGGTCAGATGGTCCTCAATGTGATGTTGAGGAAGACGTTTTTGAAGCACTAATGGTGTTTATGACATGGCTAGATTAAAGCTTTTGGGATATCTAGTTGCTGACAGCGCCATTCAAGAAAAAAAAATCTAAATGTGCTAAGGCAGAATTATATGGGTGTAAAAAAACCCAAACATGAGAAAGCTCCAGAAAGCAAAAGATGAAATGTATCAAATGCACATTGACTTCTTAGGCATAGGCAAATTGAGATTGAGTGCGACCGAACACGTTTGGACAGAGGACTGCAGTGTTTACTTCTCGAAACAGGAAACACAAGAAGAATCTGTGTCAGGAAGGATATAGCTAATATAGTACTTCACCACAATGTAGCCAGTGACCAAATAATATCATTAGACTTTGCAGACAATCCTTTAATATGACAATTATCCAAGGTCATGCTCCAACCACTAATGCAGAACAAGAGGAGGTTGATGAGTTTTATGGGCAAGCTCAATCTGAAATTCAGCAGAATATGTAAGCAACAAGAGGTCCTGTTGTGACCAGAGCCTAGAATTTCAAAGTTGGAAACAGTAAGAAGGAAAACTTAGTTGAACTGTATCGTCTTGGAATCAGAAATGAAGCAGGAAAACAAGGAGTTTTTTGGAAATCCGCTTATTTTACATTGTTAAAACAAATGGAGCATACAGAAATCAAATTGATTGTATTCTTGGCACAAGGAAGTTGGAATGAGACAACTCGTTGTGGCCAGCTCACCACTGCTAACTCACCACCGCCAAGTCACCTTGGCCAAGTCACAACAGGACAACTCTACACAGCCTACTCACCATGGGGGCAACTCGCTGCAGGTGGCCTGGGACTCGGTGTGGCAGTGGCAATGGTGGGTGTGAGAATAGGATGCTCTTGACTGCTGCTGCCTCCCCATCACCCACCCTGCCTACTACCACCACCATCAAACAGCCCAGAACTCGGTGTGGTGGCAGCAACGGTGTGTGTGTGTGTCTGAAAATGGGAAACACCTATTGCATTGCCACTCTGCGTTCTGCCCACTCACTCACCTGCCCGGTCTCCCTTTGACTGCCCCCCAGTTGTCCCTATGGCTAGTTGGCCATGTGAAGAGGGGACTCATTCATGAGGGTTTTTTTTTCCAGCCAGTGTGATGGATAACAGATAAAAATTTATAGTTTTAGAACTCAGTGTCAAACTCAGGTTTATAACCTATCAGGTCAAACCAGCACAAAACTTCTGGTTTTCAGTACTTCAGGCCTTTCCTCGGTATGCTGACTGGTTTGGGAGCCTTGGTATTTTTATTTTATTTTGATGCTTCATCTGCTTGCATCTTGTGAATAATCTTGGGTAAGTTTCTTTTGTGAGTTACACAGTAACTGGATTATTTGTTTGCTGGTCCATAGCCTAAACCTTGGTCCCTTTAAGACTTGTGGACTTCAACTCCCAGAGTTCCTCAGCCACCTTTGCTGGCCTAAGCAGCCCTAGATAGTTGCCAAGTCTGTACCTGTGTTTAAGTGACTTTCTCTACACATTTACCTTGGAGGAAATTCCATTGAACTCCTGAAGCAGATATGAATACATTTGCAATATAGCTTTCATATAAAGTCCATTGTCTCCTACCTCCTTGTGTCCAGTTCTGTCTGTATGCCAGCATATCCATTTCACTGTAAAAAAACGTTCCTTATCTCAACTGCTTACAGATAGTCAATGACTTACCATTCATTTAATGATGCAACATCACCCCTGCAGCCATGTAATTGCAATCTGGGTGCTGAAAACCTGTTCACACTTACAACCAGTTGTCAAACACTTTATCATCATGTGGTTTGCCGTTTGCAGTCTTCTCTGCTGTTTTCCCCATCAATGGGGAACCCAGCAGGGAATATTGTAAGCTGCTGCCGCCGCCTCATCTTTTGGGGCTGGCTGAAAGAGCTGCCAGCCAAGGGGAGCAGAACTCCTTCATGAAGGTTTCACCTCCATTCCTGCACCAACGGGAAAGAATTCCCTTCCATTTTTATTTTATTTATTTATCCATGGGGCTACATGGATTACTGCAACGCTCTCTACATGGGGCTCCCCTTGAAGGGCATCCGGAGGCTACAGTTAGTCCAGAATGCGGCTGCGCGGGTGATAGATGGAGCCCCTCGTGGCTCCCGCATAACACCCATCCTGCGCAGGCTGCACTGGCTACCTGTGGCCTTCCGGGTGCGCTTCAAGGTTTTGGTGACCACCTTTAAAGCGCTCCATGGCATAGGGCCGGGTTATCTACGGGACCGCCTACTGCGACCAGATACCTCTCACCGACCCGTGCGCTCTCACAGGGAGGGACTCCTCAGGGTGCCGTCAGCTAGGCAGTGTCGTCTGGCGACGCCCAGGGGAAGGGCCTTCTCTGTGGGGCTCCGCCTCTGAACGAGCTCCCCAGGACTCCGTCAACTTCCGGACCTTCGAACCTTCCGTCGCGAGCTCAAGACACATTTATTCATCTGTGCAGGACTGGCTTAGATTTTAAATTTTATAGGGGTTTTAAATTGATTTTAATATTTATATTTATATTTTTAATTATAGGGCATTGGAATAAGTTTTTTAAAGATTATTTTAATTTTGTACACTGATGTTTTATATGCCTGTGAACCGCCCTGAGTCCTTCGGGAGATAGGGCGGTATATAAATTTAAATAATAAATAAATAAATAAATAAATTTATTTTTTATTTTATTAAATTTCTATACCGCCCTTCTCCCGAAGGACTCAGGGCGGTGTACAGCCAAAATAAAACACAGAATATATACAATTAAAAGAATTTAAAAAGAACTATTACTGTGCGGCCGATTATTAAAACATTTAAAAATTTAAAATATTATTAAAACCCCAATTTAAAACAACTATTTATGCCAGTCCTGCTTGAATGAATAAATATGTTTTAAGCTCACGACGAAAGGTCCGAAGATCAGGCACTTGACGTAAGCCAGGGGGGAGTTCGTTCCAGAGTGTTGGTGCTCCCACAGAGAAGGCCCTACTCCTGGGGGCCGCCAGCCGACATTGTTTGGCGGACGGCACCCTGAGAAGGCCCTCTCTGTGAGAGCGTATGGGTCGGTGGTGTTGTGACCCAAGTTCCTGGACCCAGACTCCTGGACTCGGATGATTCAGAAAGTGAGGGAGAAGACCTGGCCAGCCCTGCTTCTCGTGAGCCCTTTCCCTCCCTGGCACCCACTCAAAGGGAGGAGGAGCCTGATTCCATGGAGCCTCCTTCTGATTTGGCAACGCCCCAAGAACAGTTTTGGAGTGATGCAAGATTACGAAGACGTGATCGGCGTGCGCAGCAGCGGAAGAGTTGGGACAAAGCCAAGTCATAATTGTCATGCAGTGACATCTGCAGAGACTATAAATAGGAGGTGGGACTTCCTGGTTTTTTGTCTTGGACAAAGTAATGAATTTGGGCGGGCAATCTGTATCAATGGAGGGAAGAATATATTCGTGAGTAATTCTGGCCTTATCTGTAATTTCCTTGTTATCTCCAGAAACTTGGCAGGCCCGTGGGTAGACGTAGCCAGGACATTTATATATATGTAAATAAATCAGAAAAGAGGCCTCTGACTGACTCTTTGCTGGGAGTATTGGGGGAAGGGAACAGAACAGGTGGGAGGCATAAGGTAGCAGCAGGCGGTCTCGTAAGTACCCGGGTCCTAAGCCATGGAGCGCTTTAAAGGTGGTAACCAGAATCTTGAAGCGCACCCGAAAGACTACAGGAAGCCAGTGCAGACTACGGAGCAGTGGTGTTACATGGGAGCCACAAACGACTCCCGTTACCACTCGCGCAGCTGCATTCTGGACTAACTGCAGCCTCCGGGTGCACCTCAAGGGCAGCCCCATGTAGAGAGCATTGCAATAATCCAGCCGAGACGTAACCAGAGCGTGAGTGACCGTGCATAAGGCATCCCGGTCAAGGAAGGGACACAACTGGCGAACCAAGCGAACTTGGTAGAAGGCCCTCCTGGTGACGGCCGCCAGATGTTCATCAAAGGACAGCCGACCATCCAGGAGGACGCCCAAGTTGCGAACCACCTCCTTTGGGGCCACTAACTCGCCCCCAACAGTCAGCTGCGGGTGCAGCTGACTGTACCGGGGTGCCGGCATCCACAGCCACTCCGTCTTGGAGGGATTGAGCTTGAGTCTGTTTCTCCCCATCCAGACCCGTATGGCCTCCAGGCACCGGGACAGCACTTTGACCGCCTGCTGGGGTGGTCCGGGTGAAAAGTACAGCTGAGTATCACCAGCGGACAGATGATAACTCACCCCGAAACCACTGATGACCTCACCCAGCGGCTTCATGTAGATGTTGAACAGGGTAGGCGAGAGAATCGACCCCTGCGGTACCCCACAAGTGAGGCACCTCGAGGACGACCTCTGCCCCCCTGTCAACACCGTCTGCGACCAGTCGGAGAGATAGGAGGAGAACCACCGATAAACGGTGCCTCCCACTCCCAACCCCTCCAACCGGCGCAGCAAGATACCATGGTCGATGGTATCAAAAGCCGCTGAGAGGTCTAATAGGACCAAGGCAGAGGAACAACCCTGTCCCTGGCCCTCCAGAGGTCATCCACCAACGCGACCAAAGCCGCCTCCGTGCTGTAACCGGGTCGGAAGCCGGACTGAACGGGTCTAGATAGACAGCTTCCTCCAGGTGCCGGGAAGCTGCCATGCAACCACATTTCTACAACCTTCGCTAAAAGCAAGGTTGGAGACTGGACGACATTACCCAAAATAGCTGGGTCCAGGGAAGGCTTCTTCAGGAGAGGTCTCACCACCGCCTCCTTCAAGGCGGTGGGGAAAGCCCCTTCAACCAAAGAAGTATTTATAATCCCCTGGAGCCAGCCTCGTGTCACTTCCTGAGCAGCCAGTACTAACCAGGAAGGGCACGGGTCCAGTAAACACGTAGTTGCATTCAACCTCCCCAGCAACCTGTCCACGTCCTCGAGAGCCACAGACTCAAACTCATCCCAAATAACCTCAACAAGACGAGTCTCTGCCGCCTCGGCTGAATCATCGCAATCATGATCCAAGCCATCACGAAGCTGAACGATTTTATCGTATAGATAACCGTTAAACTCCTCAGCTCATCCCTGCAGGGGGTCATCCCGTCCCTCCTGTTGAAGGAGGGAACGGGTCACTCGAAACAGGGCGGCCGGGCGGTTATCTGCCGATGCAATGAGGGTGGAAACGTAGGAACATTTCACCTCCCTCATTGCCACTAGGTAGGTCCTAGTAAAGGACCTCACTAGTGTCCGATCAGCCTCGGAACGGCTGGACCTCCAAACACTCTCTAGGCGTCTTCTCCATGCACTGAGAGGAGCTAAAATCCTTCAGCAGGCAGCTCTTTCAGCCAGCCCCCAGAGAAAAAATAGAGCTGAAATCCAAACAGCAAGTGGAGAAGTAGTGTAGTAAGTTAAGGAGTGTTAGGTGCCTTAGGTGGCCGGTGAGGCCTGATGTGATGGAATGTGCACCTGCAGGAGCAGTTGGAGAGAATTTGGGCAACACACAGCTTTCCTAGAGAGAGGCCTGGGTTAAGGATTTTTACAAGCCTGAGCTGAATGGAACAAGGAAGAGATTTAGGATAGCCATATCCTCAAATCTCTCAGGCTAGTAGGCTACAAAGTTATAGTTTTAGTTCAACTGGATTCTGTCCGCAAGGTATAAGCAAATCAAGGATTGAACTTGATTGGATTTTACTTTGTCATCTCTGGGCTTGGGCCTGACACCCTAGGAGGCAGAGCAGAGGCCTCACATGAGTTTGATCAGGGACTGAAAATCCTGCTTAGATTTAGACAGGGAGTTTCAGCTCCTAAATGGAGTCTCCCTCACACACACCCCTGAGGCTTTCCTGAGGCATCAGTGGGTATTAACAATCCATGAGATTGCTTAATCACCACAATTAAGAATGCCAGGATTGTAATCATTAAGTAAAGCAGTCATGTGAGCATCTCACTCAGCAACCATTTCACTCAATGACTCAGATTCTGGTCCCAATTTTACACATAAATTGTGCATCTCTAAGTTTGTAAAGAAAGTAAAGAAAAATGGTGCTGCTCTGAATTCACTTACCTATATTCCTCTGGTTTAAAGGTACCTGTTGCCAGTGAAGGAAAAACTGGATGAATAATTATAGCTTTTAAAGTGTCTATATAAGAAATGGTGGGCTGTGTGGTAGAGACCAAATATTCATACGCTAAAGGTGCAGTACTTGTTTTAATTTTCAGAGATGTATGATTTTTAGCAGTAACACTGATGAACAGCTCCTTGGAATTTCAAAAGGTTTTCTCCTGAAATACACACACTAATGATGACTTTTAAATAAGTGTCAAACTCGATCACCTCAGGTGACAACACATGATGTATCGTAATGTTTTTTGCCTTTGCGGAGCTGGGGTGGGCATGGCCTATGCATGATGCATCCGGCCCGCAGGCCGCCAATTTGACATCTGTGATTCCAGGGGATACACATCCAGTAGAATTTCTATGTGTACTGGGAATTAGAAATGAATTTCATGTTTTTACTGAGCATGCAATAAAAAATTGATTGATAAAACAAATAACTAAATTGTGCCAGACTACCTGGTCTGTCATAGCAATCAACGTGAATTTATCTAAGTGCTTGAAGTGTTTACTTTTAACAATCACACAGAAAGAGTTTAGATATGTAATTGATAGAATAGCATAACAACGATCAACTGACATTTCAATAGAACAAAGCCAAACTTTTTCCTCATATTCCATGCAGTAGCTGGTTAGTTCTGTTGACTACTAACACTAAATAAATACAACCTAATTTATAGTTGAGTCAGAGTAAATTATGAACTTTTACACGAAATGCCATTCCATTTTTACCACAGTTTATGATAAGGAGCTTCATAAATTAATATTTCAAACAATTTTGAACTCCGTCAATATCACTTCTTGGTGCATGTTATTCCCAGGGTTTATGAATTCTTGGAAGGCGCAAGCAAGCCTGACATCCTGTGGATGAAATTCATCAGTGCTGTTGTCCTTCCATTTCCTGAAGTGGAAATGATCCAGAAATCCATGGGTAATGTTTACTGGCTTTAAAAAGGTGCGAGGCATTTTGATAATGAATTAATTAACTAATGGGGAAAAATGGGGAAAAGTAAGAAATTTGCATTTTACAGAGTTTGTCCTGTGTTTTTCTTTCTTTGAGTAAAATGACAAAACTTTGAAATTGTGCCATGTTTCTTGAAGGCATTATTATTATTATTATTATTTCAGCTTTATTTTTCTTAGTTCTTATTTTTTACATTGAGATACTTTATTCTTCAATTTTATAGTGAAATAATATATCAGAGGAAACAAGCAAGTGCGATCCTGTAAAAAAAATGTTTAAAATATACTTTTCCCCTTGGGTTTTTTGTGCTGTATATAGCTATACATTTCGGAGAGATGCTTTTACAGTTAGTATATGAGTGTTCTTATATCAGAGAAGGTTGTCAGATTTCCAAGTAACACCCCCAATGAAAGAAGACTAGAGTTTCCTTAAAGTTCCATTTTATTAGAGATATCAGATTGGCACATCTGGAGAAACCCGAATCTGAAAGTTTCCAGGTTTTCCCCACCCAAAGGAAAGTTCAAGTCCCTGTCTCAACTCCCACATGTCCGTCACATGGTCCAATCAATGCACCTTCCAAACTGGAGATGCCTCCCAATCAACCCAGTCCAGGTGCAGGGCAGGATGTCCTTGACTCTCAAAGAAAAGAATGTTATTATGGCTAGATATCTCTTCACTCCATACAATCCCCCCTCCCAGTTTCCCATAGTACTAAATGTGGCAGCCATGAAGATCCAAAATAAAAGTTGGCTTTCAGGACTGACACAGGTATTCTAGAATTATGGGTCCCAAACAAGCTCCTCGAAGATCTTATTGTACACAACTAGTAGTCCCAATGGAAATACAGATCCTGTTCTGTATTAAGTGCAGCTTTCAAAATCAATAGAGATCAGATAAGCATCTCGGGGAGGATACAGCTGTCTCTGCTGAGGAGGTATTCATTGCTAGCTCAAGGCTATGAGCTAACTCAGAGGTAATTGAAATAAAAGAAAATGTCTTCATTTCTGTGTATCTGTCAAGGAACACCAAGACTTTTCCAGGAAGTGTGCTCTGAAAAGGGTAGTGCCTTTCTAGACACTGAATGCTTTTATTAAACTCACTTGTTCAGAAATATATAGCACATTACTAGGAACAATATACCCAGAACTATGAATAGATAAAAACAGAATTATATATTCATAGAGTAGAATAATTTGGCTTTGCTCTACTGAAATTTCAGTCGATCATTTATTATGCTATTCCATCAGCTGCATATCTAAATTCTTAAATGTGTGGTATATTCATCTTGCCTTCTAGAATGAATCTGTCTGAGAGTTACAGAAATCTATTGAACAGAAATGCCAGCCACTGCATCATTTTGTGGACCTTTTAAATCCTCCATAACCTTTTATAATCTTGTTCAGAATCCATTCTTCTAGCAAGGATTTTGATGTTAAAAAAAGCGTTATCGGTTACAATTTTTTTTTTGCTTCCTAGAGTAGAATCATAGATACACAAACTGTTTTGGAAGGGGAAGGGCAGAGTTATATTATCGTGTGTGGTATATAGATAATCTTACTGGCTAAGATTAAACAGCCATCAAGTCCAGCATTTAGTTTCTGACAGAAGCTAATCAGGTAGCTATAAACAAAGTATAACAATGGCAACCCTTTCCAGCTTATTATGTTTTCTGACAGTCATTCAGAAATATTCTGCCTTTAGTGCCACTTTCTGGCAGGGCAAGGAATTAGAGTCAGAGCCTCACAGCAAAATGAACAGTAGAATTCCAAATCTATCAGCCATGTTGCAACTTAGATGTTTTCACCTTTCTTTTTCTTTCTTTCTTTATTCAATTGTGTCCAGTTCTCAGAGGATGCCTAGGCAAGTCCCTGCGGTTTTCTTGGCAAGATTTTTCAGAAGTGGCTTGCCATTGCTTCCTTCCTAATGTCAGGGTTCCAAGTAATAGATCCATAGCAAATAGAGCAAAACTCTGAGGTAGGTAGATTCCTCAAAGAATACCTTTATTGGAAATATCATATCGACACATATCTGGTGAAAACCAACTCTGACAGGTCCCTTGATTTTCACCTAATGAAAAGTGAAAGCTTTTCTGTCAATCATAAACATTCAGTCACATGGCCCAATCAATGCAGCATCTTCTGGTCTGGTGACATCACTCCTCTTTCTTCCGGCCTGGTGTGAGAATGTCCTTGGTTCCCAAGAGAAAGTATTTTATTTGGACTACACAACCCAGCTATCTCTAATCCCCCCTCCCTATCCCTCACTGCAGTGTGGCAGCACTGAAGCCCCAAGATGGCATCGGCCAGATCAGCTTCAGGGTTGACACCTAGGACTGACAGAAAGTGACTGGCCCAAGATCACCCAGCTGGTTTGTGCCTAAAAAAAAACTAGAATCAGTGTCTCCGAGTTTCTAGCTTGATGTCCTACCCACCATACCAAACTGGCTCTCATTTTCACCTTATGGCTCGCATTATCCAGGGTTATGCTTCTAAAGACTAGAATTTCCCATATTGGGGAAATCTGTCCAAAAGTTAAAACAGGGGTAGACACATATCTATGGTTGGTTGTTTTTTCATATTTCAAGGACCACTATCTGTTGCCGACTATAGGGGGCAGTGCTCATCTCCATTTCAAGGCCATTGAGCCAGCACTGTCTGAAGACGTTTCCACACTCATGTGTCCAGCATGATGTCATGGAATGCTATTTACATGCTTTCAAACTGCTAGGCAGGCAGCAGCTGGGACAAGTAAAGGGTGCTCACCCTGTTGCATACCGCTTGGGTCTCAAACCTGGGCTGTTGGCTTTCCAGCCAACAAGCCCAACGTCTTAACCACTGAGGCACTGCACCATCTTATTCCAAGGTCCTCGGGAATCATAGCAATGTTACTGATAGGTGTGAGGCCAATGCTTTTTTTTTACTTTGAGAAGTTCTGAATTTTTTTCTTAATAGTAAGGTAAAGGTAAAGGGTCCCCTCGCATATATGTGCTAGTGGTTCTGACTCTAGGGGGTGGTGCTCATCTCCATTTCAAAGCCAAAGAGCCAGCGCTGTCCAAAGACGTCTCCGTGATCAAGTGGCCGGCATGACTCAACGCCAAGACGCACGGAACACTGTTACCTTCCCACCAAAGGTGGTCCCTATTTTTTCTACTTGCATTTTTACGTGCTTTCGAACTGCTAGGTTGGCAGAAGCTGGGACAAGTAACGGGAGCTCACCCTGTTACATGGCACTAGGGATTCAAACCACTGAACTGCCGACTTTACGATCGACAAGCTCAGCGTTTTAGCCACTGAGCCACCGCGTCCCTATTAATAGTAGGTGCATCTAAAACTTGCAGAGGTTTTACATTCATACTTTAATCCCTTTTCTCCTCAAAAGTCAGCATGCTGCCACAAACCAAAGATTTGGCACTAAATTTTTTTGGGTGCAAATAAAAAAGGCTGAAAGTCATAAAGTCTAAAGATTTTCCCTCTTTTCTAGATTTCCCAAGACCTTATTTAGATGAGACGCTACATGTATCATTGGTCCATAAAGCCCGAAAGTCCTGCATATCTTGTTTACTCAAATCATTTTTGACAAATTTTATCCACTGATAGGGAAAACAATCAGTTTGGCACCATATTCTGAAAAGAAAATGAGGAGAAATGAGGTTCTTTTTCTGCCAGAGCTTCTTATTCCTAAAATAAAATTTAAAAAACAGATAAAAGCTTCCTATTTCTGTGACCATTGTGTCATTTCGTGAATTACTTGAAGAATGCATTTATATGGCAATGGATTTATGGAAGAAAGTTCAAAGAGCTCTTGAGCAGAGCAGCACAGCCTGTTGGGAGAGAAAAGAACATGCATAAAATTGCCCTGGTTGATATTCTCCCAGAACAAACCACATTCAGTCTTTGCTCAGGGCTTCTCATGGAACTGTTACTCTCCTCTGTTTAGTGAACAGTTACTTAGTTTATTTAATTTTTTTTTTATCCATCAGACAGATTTCTTAGAGACTGTGGTTCAGCGAAAGACTTCCAAAGCATGCATAATCTAAAAGTAAAATATATTAAAAGCACTGAAGCAGGAAGCAAATAAAATTCTGGCAGCAGAGGTAAAAAAGAGTTATAGAGATGCCTGTAAGTGTGGGAGAAAAAGCTGGGGAGAGTACAGGTAGTCTTCGAGGGAGAACTATTAGTTGCGCGGGTGATAGAGGGAGCCCCTCGTCGCTCCCATGTGACACCTCTCCTGCGCAGACTGCACTGGCTACCTGTGGTCTTCCGGGTGCGCTTCAAGGTTTTGGTGACTATCTTCAAAGCGCTCCATGGCATAGGGCCGGGATACTTACGGGACCGTCTGCTGCTACCGAATACCTCTCACCGACCTGTGCGCTCTCACAGAGAGGGACTCCTCAGGGTGCCGTCGGCCAGACAGTGCCGGCTGGCGACACCCAGGGGAAGGGCCTTCTCTGTGGGGGCTCCCACCCTCTGGAACGAGCTTCCCCCAGGACTTCGCCAACTTCCTGACCTCCGGACCTTTCGCCGCGAGCTTAAGACACATCTATTTATTTGCGCAGGACTGGACTAGATTTTAAATTTAAATTGGTTTTAATGGGGATTTTATTATTTTTATTATTATTTTAATTATTCGGCCAATTATAATAAGTTTTTTAATGGATGTTTTATTTGTATTTATATGTATGTTTTTATCTGGTTGTGAACCGCCCTGAGTCCCTAGGGAGATAGGGCGGTATAAAAATATGAAAAATAAATAAAATAAATAAATAAGTTTAGTGATATTGAAAGTTACAATGTAACAGTGGAAAAAAGTGACTTATGACCAGTCCTTGCCAGGGGTGGTATTCACTTACCTTCGCAAATGTGAGTGCACACACGGGCATGCTTGCTTCTCTTGCATGCGCCACCTCCACGCATGCGTAGAGCCTTCCGCGCATGCGCAAATTGTCAAAAACGGGACGTGATGATGTCTGGGCAGGTGGGCAGAGCCTCCCACAGCCGCCGCTATCAGTTCGCCCAAGCTGGGTACAACCGGCTGAATACTACCACTGGCCCTTGCACTTACAACCACAGCAGCATGCCCATAGTCACAAAATCAGGCTGCTTGGCCACTGGCATGTTTTTACAATGGCTGTACCATCCCAGGATCATGTGATCCTCATCTGCGACCTTCCCAGCCTGCTTTCTGACAAGCAAATTCAATGCCAGAATCCGGATTTCCTAAACAATTGCATGATTTGTTTAACGACCGCAATGCTTTGCTTAACAACCATGGTCAAAACCGATCTTAACATCAGGTGCATCTCGTTCAACAGCCACCTTGCTCAGCAATGGAAATTGTGGTGATAAATTAAGGACTCCCTGTATTCGCCTGGCATTGAGAAAACATCAGTCTCCTTGTCATCAATATGAGATGAGGGTGGGAGTGGAAACTGTCTAGGGCACTTTCTGCCTGCAATTTTGCCCTCTTATAATGATGATGATGATGATGATGATGATGATGATGATGATGATGATGATGATGATGATGCAACAGTAGTTTACTGAGACGGTGTATAGTATAGCGGTGTTGAGTTTCTAGTGGGTAGTTTTAATATTGGAGGGAATACTTGCAATAAGCATTCTGAGTATTCTTCAGCACAATGTATTTCTCATTTCTGTTCAGAAACAAAGCTCAACCAGAGATAATTAAAAGGCATGCAAGCATTCCCAGATCTGCATCCTGTTGGCAAGAATCCTCTCCTTACTCATCTACCTTTGCTTTAATTCACATGTTAGCTAATTTTCTTGCTAGGACCAGTTGGCTTCTGTTTGGGGGGGATCTTAGTGTTGTGACCCAGGCCCAAGTAGGTAGTAGGAAACTCAGTCAGTGAAAAAACAAACAAACTTTATTCAAACAGCTGAGAATTACTTCATTCCCAGTGTAGTCCAACTAAATTAAAGCAAATTCCTCCCAACACAAATTCCTCAGTCCTATCGCAAACCTTGGTCCAATTAGGCAAACTGCCAAAGGCCTTTCTTGGCAAACATTCAGAAGTCACCGATACAAAAATAAATGCAAGAAGACAAAGCTACCAATGTTGTTTTCCTGCAAAGCCCAAACGCCTTTGCTGGTCTGTTTTAAGCCTTATGGGAGGGGCCAATCATCTCTTGGCTCTACTCCCAAGTTGTCCTCTTTGCTTGCTCTTGCCTTCTGGCAGCTCTTCTCATGCATACATTAGGAACAGGCTCCTCCTGTTCCTCTGCCTCACTACTATCAGTCCCTGGAGGTTCTGGAGTCCACACCTCACTCCCTGATGGCCCTGGCCCCACCTCAGCCTCCAACGCAGAGCCCTCATCCAGGCCTTCCCCAGCCTCCAGGACTGGCCCATGTTCTTCCTCAGCCTTATCGCTGTCCGATTCCGTTGCCAGCTCCACAGGCTGCTGGCAGATCACAACATTTAGAAAGTTACTTTCCTAGTGCCAGACCAGCTCACTGGAGCATGTGAGCTAAAAAGAAGATAGACAAATAAATGGCCCCAGTTCAGAACTGACTCCAGAACATGCTTGCTGTGTTGTGTCACATCTGAAATCGAAGAAAACTTGGTGCTTTCTTTGCGTCACTGCAAAGTTTGTAGGTGATCTGTTTTCCAGTTAGGAATCAAGAAACCTCTTGATTTTCTCCCTCGCTGACCAAAACGTTTTTCTTAAATTTAGTATAAAATTGGTGGCAGAGTTGTGATGTTTACAAATGACTTTCCCTCAGATAGCTTCCTGCCATTATAACAAAGGGCGGCAGTTGTTTGTTGTATTTCCTTTTTAGAATGAAAGCAAGCAAGGAAGTTTTGCTGTTTTCAGACTGATCACAGAATAGAGGGCAGACACTGGGGGAGTGGGGCCTTGATTAAATGATATTTTTCTTCTTTCTTGGTGGTTGTTTGAAGAGAGGGAACGTTGACTGATTCATGATCATTATCTGTATTTCAAGGTTGGCAAAAGCGAGAGTGATAATAAATCAGATTTGAACTGCTTGAGAGAGTTTGGAGAAGTGGTGTGGGAGTAAGTCAATAAAAGAAATAACCACTAAGAAAGAAACAGATTTTATGTCTACATAGTTTTGAATCCAGTCCAGTAATTTGTTTTATACTTTTGTGGATTGCATTTACCATATTTTTCAGAGTATCAGACACACCGGTGTATAAGACACACCTTAGCTTTTGGGAAGGAAAATAAGAAAAAACCTGATTGGCAGGTGGATTGGCCTCCCGAAATACCCCCAATCAGCTGTTCCCAGAGGTGAATTTTAGCAACAGTTTCCTTGGTTGTGAGCTCTGTGCCTTTCTTTCTTTTCTTTTTTTTTTTTCTGCCTCTGAAACTCCATTTCAGAAAAAACATTTTTCTGCCTCTGAAAGCCTCCAAAACAGAGCTTCAGAAAAAAAGCCTTTGAAGCTCTGTTGGGGGCTTCTTTTCTGAAGCTTCTTTTCTCATGCTTTTTTCAGTCTCTGAAACCTCCGTTTAAGAAGCTGGGTGGGGCTACATTCGGAGTATAAGACGCACCCAGATTTTCACCCTCTTTTTGGGGGGAAAAAGGTGCATCTTCTACTCTGAAAAATATTTATTTATTTATTTATTTTATTTGTCACAGCAATATATGTAGATATCATACAAAAAGATTATATAATATATAAACACATATATGAGTAAATATAAGGAGGTATAAGCATATATATATATAGGAAGAAGAAAACAAAAACAATAGGACAGGAACGGTAGGCACGTTTGTGCGCTTATGCACGCCCCTTATGGTCATCTTAGGAATGGGGTGAGGTCAATAGTAGACAGTTTTTGGTTAAAGCTTTTAGGATTATGGGAAGAGACCACAGAGTCAGGTAAAGTATTCCAAGCACTGATGATTCTGTTACAGAAGTCATATTTTCTGCAATCTAGATTAAAGCGGTTGACATTAAGTTTAAATCTATTAGTTGCTCTAGTATTATTGCAATTGAAGCTGAAGTAGTCTTTAACAGGAAGGACATTACAATAGATGATTCTGTGAGTTAAACTTAGGTCTTGTCAAAGGCGACGGAGTTCCACATTTTCTAAGCCTAGGATTTCAAGTCTGGTGGGATAAGGTATTTTATTGTTTTCAGAGGAATGGAGAACTCTTCTTGTAAAATATTTCTGGACAAGTTCAATTGTATTGATGTCAGAGATGTGGTGAGAGTTCCAAACAGGCGAGCTGTATTCTAGAATTGGTCTAGCAAATGTTTTATATGCTCTGGTTAGTAGTGTGGTGTTTTTGGAAAAGAAGCTACGCAAGATTAGGTTTACAACTCTTAGAGCTTTTTTTGCTATGTAGTTGCAGTGGGCTTTGGCACTTAGATCATTTGACATGAAAACTCCAAGGTCTTTAATGGGATGGGGGTCGTCTATAAGGTAATGTCCATCTAGTATGTATTTAGTGTCCGGGTTCTTTTTTCCTATATGTAAGACTGAGCATTTGCTGGTTGAAATTTGGAGCTGCCAATTTTTAGACCAAGCGGTTAGATGATCAAGGTCGTTTTGAATGATAGAGGTATTGTCTGTGGTGTTAAATAGTTTGACATCGTCAGCAAAGAGAACACAATTACTTGAGATATGGTCACAAAGATCATTAATGTATAGTATAAAGAGTGTTGGTCCAAATGATACGGTAATATCATTTTCTACTTTAAGAGAACTCTGAAAATTGAAACCCTTGGGTTGAAATGGAGGGTGGTTACTGGATACAGATAACCAATACAGGTGAGACAGATGACAAGTATCTCATCAATTAGCAGTACAGGTAATCCTCGATTTACAACAGTTTATGTAGTGACCATTTGAAATTACAACGGCACTGTAAAAAGTGAGTTATGACCATTTTTCACACTTATGAACATCCCCATGATCATGTGACCAAAGTTCAGATGCTTGGCAACGGACTCATATTTTATGAAGTTGCAGTGTCCCTGGTCATGTGATCACTTTTTGGGGCCTTCTGACAAGCAAGTCAATGGGGAAGCCAGATTCACTTAACAACCATGTTACTAATTTAACAAGTGCAGTTTATTCACTTAACAACTGTGACAAGAAAGATCATAAAATGGGGCAAAATTCACTTAACCATTGTTTTGCTTAGCGACAGAAATTGTGGCCATAAGTCAAAGACTATCTGTACATTAGAAACCTAATCGGCCACCAAATTAAATCCTACATCAGTTTAACTACTCCAGGCATCTAATGAAATAGGTTACTGTATCAGTCAAAAAAGCTTATGCCTTTTAATACTGTGTGTTGGTCTGAGAAGGTGCTACTAGACTCTTTCTGATTTTAAGCTACCTCAAGGCTGCCACAGACGAGCACAGCTCTCCTCCTAAAATGCCTTCTGATTTGGTCAGTTGATTTACAAATATATTTTTTTTGCAAGCTATAATCTATCTATATATAAAAGCCAAATACCACTCACTCATCACGAAATCTCCAAAACAGTAAAACCTACAAACTTGAAATTTGGCACGTATGTTCCTCTTGGCTTCTAGGTGCTCACTAAGAAAGGATTTTTTGAAATGACCATCAGATCATTAGTATTTCATATACAGAATTATATTCGCACGCTCTGATGCTAAGGAGCTAAACATTCTACTCCCTCTTCCCACCTGAAAAGAACTCTGTTCCAACTGCTAGTTGCCTTATATTAACACGCTCTGATGCTACCCCTTCTTTAAACCAGGCATTGGCATGGCCAGCGTGTGACTCATCCGCCCTGCAGGCTGGGACATTCTACTCCCCCTCCCCCTCTGTTCCAACTGCCTGTTGCCGTATATTAACATGGTCTGATTCTACGGAGTTACACATTCTACATTAAGTTTCAGGCTCTAAGTGTCAATTTATCACGCCTGATCACATAGTTTTGTAGCGAAGCACTGGCATCCAGCTAGTTTCACATATTCACAAACTCTGGTTGGTTCCACATTATTCTCAGAATTTTTAATATGCTTCCTCTTTTTAGACAGAGGGATGAGAAATGAAATATGCAAACCTGAAACTCAACGGTTTGTATACGAGTAAACCATTATTCAGCCACAATCAGACTGAGTTCATGCATTGTCCTAAACCTGAGGTCTCACTCAATCTCTGGTCTCTCTTTAGTCACAAATACAGGAATTCAGCTACATGATTTCCCAATACTTCGAAGTAGGAAACACATGAAAAAGGTAGTATAAGCTTTAACATAGATTCAACATAGTGTCATTTTCATTGGGGGTCTTCCTTGGAACCATGACACATAGTTGAAAATGATCAGAATTCCCCAGCCTTCTCGCATTTAGAACCTCTCCCAACTAGCATCGTCTTTACTTACATGAGAAAAAGCTCACATACGTTATTGCCTTGCCCACTGCAGCTCTTCCCCCTACTCCAAAATGTTAAGAGCAGTCCTCAATTGTTGTAGCTTCACTAAGGAGTCAACAAAATCTGCTAGTAGGAGTCTGGTCAGAAATTTTCAAAAGCAAGGAGCTCACCTCACCACATGCATAGTGTAGGGTGGACCTGAGGAAAAGAGGTTGATGATGCAGATGGAAATTACAGTTACCTTAACAATGAACAATGAGCTCTTTGGACATTGCCTGAAACATTTTGATTTCATGAATGCAGTGATGTGTTGCTCAATGTTGCTGGTCCAAAATACACACTTTAAGATCCACAATTGAGTAACAAACCTTTATCCAGAAACTCACGTTTATATTCTCTAGTTAGCACCAAAGAGTCCAGATCACTGCTAGGAGAGATGCTGCTTTTATTGCAGATACAGGAAGCCCTAATAATAAAGAAGATAAGAAGTCAGGTCCTCTATTTGTAACAACTCCAGGGATTAAATCTTGCATATTTTTCTTCTTCCCATATATTGTAAGAGATGTCATATTACTTATTTCTCACCTTGTATGTGGTGGGTACCATGTTTTAATTATAATCCCCGCCTGATGTCAAATTCAAATTCAAATAAGAATTCAAATAAGAAATTGATCCAGAAACCATTCTTGGTTTATTCATCATTTTTTAAAAAAAGGGAAAAGGAAACTACTCCTCTTAGTCCCGTGAGCTCTAATCAGTCAGCCTTAAGCATATTTCAGATTCACCCACTCCAGATGGAGAGAGATTAGTAAGTGTTTTTGTCACACTGCAAAGTGCTTAGTTTGACCTGAAAAAAGTCCTAGGAGATGTATTATGCTCTAAAAGCCGAAGAACATATTTATACTGCATGCAGTCGGAGCATTCCAATGCCAAATTTTAACATATTATGCTACAAAAAAACCCACTTTTGTTTTGGTTTAGATAGATTAAAAAAAGAAGTTTTATAGTTAATCTATCTATCTAGGAGATATAAACTTTTTAAACATATATTTATCTTAAGATAATGTCTTATTAATAATTAATAACTTAATGTGTGCTTTCAGCAACTCTGTATGGAAAAACAACTAATGAACTAGCCATTCTGTTCCAATTTACTCCCACAAAATGTTGACTTAATTTAGTGCCATGCTAAATCCAAAGCCAAACAAGTTATATTATGGTGTACACATTGTGCAAACAGAGCCAATTATAGTTTACACAATAAGTCATGGTTAATAAAACCACAGATCATTGATTAATTGATTGAAGGAGTGCCATCAAGTCTGCGTTGCTTCCTAGTGATGACAGAATTAGCCATCTTCAACTTAGCTTTTTAGGTTTCTCCATAGTGTATTCATTGATCCACTTAAACAATCTCTGGGAGCTTTTCAAAGAAACATTTACAGCCGAGTATTATTAACAATCTTCCATTCTACCCTGACTTCTAATATATTTTATGGTGCAGTTCAGGAGAAAAAAATACTTGTTGTCTAACAGAGAAGTGGTCAAAATTGGCAATGCTCTATCAAATCCTGTTCCTGTCAAGAGTAGCGTTCCTCAAGGCAGCGTTCTTGGACCAACACTCTTCATACTTTACATAAATGATCTTTGTGACCATATCTCAAGTAATTGTGTTCTCTTTGCTGACGATGTCAAACTATTTAACACCACTGACAATACATCTACCATTCAAAAAGACCTTGATCATCTAACTGCTTGGTCTAAAACTTGGCAACTCCAAATCTCAACCAGCAAATGCTCAGTCTTACATATTGGAAAAAAGAACCCAAACACTAAGTACATACTTGATGGACATTACCTTGCAGATGACCCCCATTCTGTTAAAGACCTTGGAGTTTTCATATCAAATGATCTAAGTGCCAAAGCCCACTGCAACTTCATAGCAAAAAAGGCTCTAAGAGTTGTAAACCTAATCTTGCGTAGCTTCTTCTCCAAAAATACTACACTACTAACCAGAGCATATAAAACATTTGCTAGACCAATTCTAGAATACAGCTCACCTGTCTGGAACCCTCACCACATTTCTGACATCAATACAATTGAACGTGTCCAGAAATATTTTACAAGAAGAGTTCTTCATTCCTCTGAAAACAACAAAATACCTTATCCCACCAGACTTGAAATCCTAGGCTTAGAAAACTTAGAACACCGTCGCCTTCGACTAGACCTAAGTTTAATTCATAGAATCATCTATTGTAATGTCCTTCCTGTTAAAGACTACTTCAGCTTCAATTGCAATAATACAAGAGCAACCAATAGATTTAAACTTAATGTTAACCGCTTTAATCTAGATTGCAGAAAATATGACTTCTGTAACAGAATCATCAGTGCTTGGAACACTTTACCTGACTCTGTGGTCTCTTCCCATAATCCCAAAAGCTTTAATCAAAAACTTTCTGCTATTGACCTCACCCCATTCCTAAGAGGACCATAAGGGGTGTGCATAAGAGCACAAACGTGCCTACCGTTCCTGTCCTATTGTTTTTCTTTTTTTCTTCTTATATATATATATATATATGCTTATACCTCCTTATATTTCCTCGTATATATATTTATATACCATATAATCTTTTTGTGTGATGCTTATATATATTGTTGTGCCAAATAAAATAAAATAAAAATAAAATAAATAGATTTGAAACTAGTACTTAGTCCGTTTTCAAGGACTACCAAATCTGGCTTGCAAAAATCCAGAAAATTACTAGATGGCAGCAATGATTTAATATCTTCTTGCAGCCCAGATAAGGTTTCCTAACTTTTTGAAGTTGAAAAAAAAAATCCTTTCAAAAGGAATTTTTTTCATAAAGTGCTAAAAGTCTGCTTTTCAATTTTATTCTTCTTAGTTTGCTAGCCTGTACTATTTCAGATATACTTTCTTTTCTGCTATTTTCTTGATGCAACAAAGCAGTCATGCCATTCACTACCTTTAAAAATATTTCCTACAATAGTTAAATTACTGCTGTTAAAAACTGATACTGAGAGGTACCTGAAAATCACCTGGAATTGATTAATTCAGTAGGAAACAGTAGGCAGAAGGTAGTAAATCCAATCTATAGATATTGTCATCTTCCCTTAATTTCCTCTAAATGTCTCCAAAGAATGCAGCTATCATATATATGTTGGAGAAAATATCAGCACTATTACGTCTTTCTTATTTTGTCAACTTTATTTGGAATACAATAGCAGGTAATGAGTCCCTCTTAAAGAGAGATGAGCGATTCAGAAACATGAAATATCAATAAAAATAAATAAATAAAAATGAATTCTGTCATGGACAGCCCAATCACCACTTCTAAATTTGCTCAATATTTCAAGGAAATCCCTAGAAATGCAAAGCTGAAATCTCAACATTAAAGATATTTGAGAATACCTGCATTACTTCCATCAACTCCTGCCTTTATTAATCAATATGGAAGTTCACATTCAATTTTAGGCCCAATTTTATCTGTGCTAAGGTAATAAGGTATTTGCTTCACTTCCTATCAGCAGTAAATGATAAGCTATTTGTTCATTTGTTGGCTGGCATGGTTTTTGCCAGATCTTTCTCTCTCTCTCTCTCTCTCATTTTCTCCTTCCCTCCACCTCAAGATTGTTTAGGTGAGGCATTCCTTTCATTTTATTGACCACACTGTGAGGTAGACTGGACTGAACGGAAATGATTATGACAGTTTATGTTTTGATTTGATTTTCCATGGCTGAAAGTGGCCTGAACCTGGGTTTCTTTGATCCTAGACCAACATATTGACTTCTATACCACATTAGCTCTCAACGTTCCTGAATATTAAGAAGTGTATCCTGCTGGAATCACGACTTCTATGCATGCCATTGCATGTGGGAAACATGCCCCTCTTGTTCAACATCTATATGAAGCCGCTGGGTGAGATCATCAGTGGTTTCGGTGTGAGGTACCAGCTGTACGCTGACGACACTCAGCTGTACTTTTCCACACCGGACCACCCCAGCGAAGCTATTGAGGTGCTATCCCGGTGTCTGGAGGCCGTACGGGTCTGGATGGGGAGAAACAGGCTCAAGCTCAATCCCTCCAAGACGGAGTGGCTGTAGATGCCGGCATCCCGGTACAGTCAGCTGCAGCCGCGGCTGACTGTTGGGGGCGAGTCATTGGCCCCAATGGAGAGGGTGCGCAATTTGGGCGTTCTCCTGGATGGACGGCTGTCTTTTGAAGACCATTTGACGGCCGTCTCCAGGAGAGCCTTTTACCAGGTTCGCCTGGTTCGCCAGTTGCGCCCCTTTCTAGACCGGGATGCCTTGTGCACGGTCACTCATGCTCTCGTGACATCTTGGCTGGACTACTGCAATGCTCTCTACATGGGGCTCCCCTTGAGGAGCACCCGGAGACTCCAGGTAGTTCAGAATGCAGCTGCGCGGGTGATAGAGGGAGCCCCTCGTGGCTCCCATGTAACACCTCTCCTGCGCAGACTGCACTGGCTGCCTGTGGTTTTCCGGGTGCGCTTCAAGGTTTTGGTAATGATCTTCAAAGCGCTCCATGGCATAGGGCCAGGTTACTTACGGGACCGTCTGCTGCCACCGAATGCCTCCCACTGACCCGTGCGCTCTCACAGAGAGGGACTCCTCAGGGTGCCGTCGGCCAGGCAGTGCCGACTGGCGACGCCCAGGGGAAGGGCCTTTTCTGTGGGGGCTCCCACCCTCTGGAACGAGCTTCCCCCAGGACTTCGTCAACTTCCTGACCTTCGACCTTCCGCATGAGCTTAAGACACATCTATTCATTTGCGCAGGACTGGACTAGGGTTTTAAATTTTTAAATGACTAAATTTTAGCTTTGGTTTAAATTGGGTTTTATTATTTATATCTTATTTTAAATATTTGGCCTTTATAATAAGTTTTTTAGATGAATGTTTTATTTTGTATATTTGTGTGTTTTTATATGGCTGTACACCGCCCTGAGTCCTTAGGGAGATAGGGCGGTATAGAAATACGAATAAATAAATAAATAAATAAATAAATAAATAAATAAATAAATAAATAAATAAATAAATTTGAGTGACAAGCAAATATTAATCAGACTCTTCAGGCTCAGGGCCTTATTATACAAACACATAACTGAAAACATTTCATGTAAAAAGGAAATAGCATTTTGAGAAGGCAGTGCACACAATTGTGTATTTTTTCATTGACAATTCCCTGGATCATGTACAGTTTCTGATTAATTGTAAAATCTGGGTTTTTTACATATTTTTGGTGCCTTTGATTTGGTTTTGACTTGTGATCATTGTCTGGAGTAATCCCTTCAGTTTTCTTGGCAAAGGAAATCGTTTGCCATTATTATCTCCTTCCTAATGCTGAGAGAGAAAGACTGGGACTAGAACTCACAGTCTCCTGATTTCTAGTTTGGTGCCTTAACCACTACCCTAAATCAGCTTTCAAAAGTATGATTATTTTTGCAAATCTGCCATATGTTAATTCCATTTCTCATTTCCCAGCGGTTCTAAAAAAATAATTCATTAATTTCTTCTGTAAGTGATCCTTCAGTGACATTTAACTGTCTGAAGAAAATTACAGCAGTGTTGACTACCTCTGATTATTGTTGGGCAAGTTGCTTTTTTTATATTTGTGTATTTCTCATCTTATTGCTTAATTTATGAATAGTGTATCTACAGATCTCTTGGGATGCTAATTGTCATTAATCAAAGTGATAAGACTACTTATAACAAATTAATTCTGGCAACTACAAATCTGAGCAGATGGCTCTAAAGTAGTTTTATATTCTGCAGAAATGACACTGACTTATAGAATTGCGCCCTGCCAATGTGACCTTTTAATGGATAGAGTTTATTACATTTTGAAGAAGGTGTCTGGGCTTTGGTTGTACAGAACCAGACTCCATCGGTAAGTTTTCTTTTTAGACTTTGGAAACAGAGCCAGGTTGGGGGTTGGGTTTCTCTGTCTGAATGAAGTAGTTGAATTCTATTGATTACTTGGGTCCAGAAACAGACAAGGAAGAATATACCAGTACATACTTACTGAACAACTTCGTGAAAATGAAGGAATACCTCAGCCCTGATAGCACAGGGCTGGTTAAGTGCAGTATTGCAGGCTAACGCTACCCACAGTCTAGACTTCAATCCTAATGGGGAACAAGGTTGACTCAGCAGTGGTGTGTTTCAAAAATTTTTACTACCTGTTTTGTGGGTGTGGGTTGGTGGGCGTGGCATGGCTTGGTGGATGTAGCTTGGTGGGCATGGCAGGGGAAGAATACTGTAAAATCTCCATTCCCTCCCCAATCCAGGGGAAGGTTATTACAAAATCCACATTTCCTCCCCATCAACTGGGACCTGGCAGGCACAGAACTGATGGGGGCGAGGCCAGTCAGAATTTTTACTACCAGTTCTCTGAAATACTCAAAATTTCTGCCACCGGTTCTCCAGAACTGGTCAGAACCTGCTGAAACCCACCTCTGTGACTCAGGTGTCAAGCCTTTTTCCAAGGTTGAAAAAATGAGGACCCAGATTGTTGGGGGCAGTGTGCAATGTTTTACATTGTAAACCATTCAGAGAGTGCTGTAAAGCACTATGGGGCAGTATATAAACCTAAATGAATTTGCTACTGTTAATACATTGAAAGTATCCAGCAGAGAGAGCCAAAGAACATTGGCAAACAGCTATTGGAAGGGACCCCCTGTCTTCCTTCCCTTCCAACTGTTGAGGCATCCATTCACAGTGACTTTTGAGGACCAGAACTTGGTGAACAAGCTGCAAAGCAAAAGTGACTATTTGCCTGAAAATGTTTGGTTATTAATTGTTAGTTTCATTGTGAAGATTCAAGATCCAAAAGCCTGTTAAATAACTTAAACGTGTTTCAAAGAATGGATGGTGTAGCAGGCACAAGTTCATGATAAAATTGTGATTTGTGAAGAGAAGTTGAGAGAATTGGAAATATACAGCCTTGGGAAAAGAAGAGAGTAGGTAGACATGACAGGACTCTTCAAATACCTAAAGGATTATTACACAGGAGATAAAGATCTGTTTTATAACATTGCAGAGTTCAGAATCAGAATAATAGATTTAAAACAACGTCCTTACAAAAAGAGCAGCCTGACACAGAAATCAATTACCTAAAGATATAATGAGCTCTTCTTTCACTAGACATGTTCAGGCAGAGGTTGGAGGGCCACCTTTAAAGATGCTAAATTGGCTTCTTAGACCGAGCAGTCCATACTGAGCAAGGACTTAGACTTAATTCCCAAATCTTTGCCTTCCATTTCTGTGATGGATCCATTACATGATCTTGATTAAATCATGCCAATTTGTAAGTCACGAGACAAGTTATTTTGGCTCTTTGCATTATTGTTTGGTTTGCTAGTTCAAATTTGCTGGGAGAAGGATCTTACAAGGAGATGATTGCACTTATAAAAGAAATTTCACGTTCTTTCTTACAGTGCAGGCCTACGCATACTTATAACCAATGGGGTATTCCTCCACAAAAATGCATAAGATTGCATCCCGTATTCTTCCTTGTTGCAGCAATCTATATCCCACTTTCAAAAAAAAAACAAAACTAAGTGACAACAATTAATATATTTTACAGAGCTTTCTCAACCAGGTCAATTCTCCCAATGAAGCACATGAGTTTCTTGGTCTCTGATATTAGGCTAATCCTACTTCAACATGCTTGATAGACAAGTCCCTTGACCATTCATTTGTTACGGTGTTATGGTGGCCTAGAAGTGAAGACTCTCGGGAGGTTGAGAGTTCAATCCTAGGCAGCAACAGATGTTTCTCTCTCAGGGTGCAAAGAAAAAAGATCTGCTGCAAACTCCACATAAGCATCAGGAAGGGCATCTGGCCAGTAAACATGCAACTCCATTCAGTTGTCCTGACTCTACCCCGAATAAAGGGATTATTACACAGGAGATAAAGATCTGTTTTATAACATTGCAGAGTTCAGAATCAGAATAATAGATTTAAAACAACGTCCTTACAAAAAGAGCAGCCTGACACAGAAATCAATTACCTAAAGATATAATGAGCTCTTCTTTCACTAGACATGTTCAGGCAGAGGTTGGAGGGCCACCTTTAAAGATGCTAAATTGGCTTCTTAGACCGAGCAGTCCATACTGAGCAAGGACTTAGACTTAATTCCCAAATCTTTGCCTTCCATTTCTGTGATGGATCCATTACATGATCTTGATTAAATCATGCCAATTTGTAAGTCACGAGACAAGTTATTTTGGCTCTTTGCATTATTGTTTGGTTTGCTAGTTCAAATTTGCTGGGAGAAGGATCTTACAAGGAGATGATTGCACTTATAAAAGAAATTTCACGTTCTTTCTTACAGTGCAGGCCTACGCATACTTATAACCAATGGGGTATTCCTCCACAAAAATGCATAAGATTGCATCCCGTATTCTTCCTTGTTGCAGCAATCTATATCCCACTTTCAAAAAAAAAAAAAAACTAAGTGACAACAATTAATATATTTTACAGAGCTTTCTCAACCAGGTCAATTCTCCCAATGAAGCACATGAGTTTCTTGGTCTCTGATATTAGGCTAATCCTACTTCAACATGCTTGATAGACAAGTCCCTTGACCATTCATTTGTTACGGTGTTATGGTGGCCTAGAAGTGAAGACTCTCGGGAGGTTGAGAGTTCAATCCTAGGCAGCAACAGATGTTTCTCTCTCAGGGTGCAAAGAAAAAAGATCTGCTGCAAACTCCACATAAGCATCAGGAAGGGCATCTGGCCAGTAAACATGCAACTCCATTCAGTTGTCCTGACTCTACCCCGAATAAAGGGATTATAGGGCCATAAAAAGAAAAACAAATCTGTTCTTTCATTTGTAATTTCCGCATATCAGGTTCGCAGAACCCCTAATCTTTATTAATATAGCCTCTGTATTTTAAAACAGATTTCAGTGGAATAGGAAACAGGCACATCCAAATAAAATCAATTTAATAGACTGTTCCAATAGACTTTAGTCCTTAATTTTAGCACATCCATTTACAGCCTTGATGACTTTTGATGTATCTGCTTTTCTTGGAGGCTTAAAAAATCATTGTCTGGCTTGTTAATTGGCAGTGACTGCTTGCTTGACATTTGCAAACTTATTCAGGAAATGGGCCCAACATCTCTGCAAAAACTTCCCTTCCAGCTCTATTCTGATGCATCCCTAGAAAGGAAACTGAGACTGACTGAATTCTAATAAGAAACATCACAGATTCACAGAGTTGGAAGTACCTAATAGTTCATCAAATCTAACTCCATGCACAATGCAGGTTCACTACACTATTCCTGCAAGATGACTATCCACCTTGTTTGAATAATCTCCAAGGAAGAGTAAGAAAGCACTCCGTGAGGTAACCTATTCCACTGATTGACAGCTCTTGACTATATGGCATAGTACTCCCTCCTATTTCCCCACAAAAACAATCTTGTGAGGTGGGTTCAACTAAGGAGAGTGACTGGCCCAGGGTCATCCAGCCAGCTGTTATACCTAAGGCAGGACCAGAACTCACACTCTCCTGGTTTCTAGCCCAGTATCTTAACCACTACACCAAACTGACTCATCCTAGTTCTTCTTAATCCTAGTTCTTCCTACTGTCCAATCTCTATCTACAGCCTTAAAATTTTATCCCATTAGTTCTAGTCTTACCGTCTGGTCTCGACCAACTGAGAATATAGTTAGCTCTTGTTTAATGACTCTAGTTGGGACTGGAAACTTAGTTATTAAACAAAGTAGAAGCTGAGTGGACCTGTGACTGTACTTACAATCAACTTTCCTTTGCTTTACAGACCTGCACAGGTAGTAAATGAGATTATTTATTTATTTATTTATTTATTTATTTATTTATTTATTTATTTATTTATTTGTCACAACAGTATATATAAGCATAAGCATGAAAATAACTATATAATATATAAGCATATATATGAGCATAAGTATGTAATAACTATAGTAATCGGATATAATGAAAGGAAGCATTATAAAGTCACTTATAATTATATAAGTATATTTTATATATATATATATATATATAACTATATATATATATATATAATATACTTATTATATATATACACATTATAAATATATATACTTTATATATTATATTATATATATATAATATATAATATATTATAAAGATATAATATAAAGATATATACACATTATAAAGATTATAAAGTCACTGTCGTAACTTTGAAGAGTTTCTGTATGAGGCAGTTGCTAAATGTGGACAAGCTGTAAGTGTGAACACGCTACAGCTGACAGCCCTTTAGACAGGCATGGGGAGTGGAAAAAGAAAAAGAAGATATGCCTTGTTTTGTGCCAGTAAAATGTACAAAATTGCCCTTTCATTAGCTGCTTTTGTAAAATCTGAAAGAATTAGAATATTGTTCTCATCTTTTTAATTTCTACTGCAGTTCCCTTTCTACTATCCGGCCATCTGTTAATGATTGTTGATGCTAATTGGTCAACATTTTATTGTTGCAGTGAAGAGTGTTCTTAATGAATTCTTTCTTAGACAAACACAGAGTGATTTTTCTGTCATTCTAAGCCTTATCAGTCTACCTGCACATTAACATAAAAGAACACACCGATGTACCTCACCACAATGAATGGTTCCTATTCACTGAAATCTCTGTTAAAATCCAGAGATTAGGAGTCCTGAAATCTTGACATGTGGAAAATATATATGAAAGAAGGCTTTCAATTCAACGTATGAAGAATATTATTTGTCATTTACCATAATTAGTAGATTGATATGCTTAGCAAAAATGGGTTAGTTTTTTAAAATTTTTTAAATTTATGGGTTTTTAATGGGTTTTTATCCTAAATTTTTAATTTTAGCCAATTTAATAAGTTTTTTAATTGTCTTTTAACTGTATTTATAATGTATTGTGTATTTTTTTATCTGGCTGTGAACCGCCCTGAGTCCTTTGGGAGAAGGGCGGTATAAAAATTTAAATAATAAAATAAAAATAAATAAATTTGAATTGCCATCTTCTCTCCAAATTTTGTTATGCTTCGAAATGTATATTTTATCAACAATCCATTTGCCTCATTCACTACATTTTAGAGGAATTTTGGATAATATCTTCCACATGTGATTGCCTGTGCATTTGCAGCACTTGTCCTTATTGTCCTTATTGTAATGAAATATGTAGATGATCTTGGGAGACAAGGAGAGAGTGAGCTGCCTAGAGAACAATCTGACAAAAGATGGAGAAACCCCCAGGGGCTTCACAGTCAGAGAAAGAAATTTAGGAAGGATTTTCCATAATGGATCAAGCAGTTACAAGTGGCAGCAGGAACTTTGTACTTTCAGACAGTGTAAATTCTGTTAATGTAACCATACAATAAGGTAGACCTGGCCCATCTTATCTGGTTTCCTATCTGGTTTATCTAGTAGAGCTGACAATTATTTATTATTTTTTTAAAAATGCATGCGAGGGAAGTAGTGACAGTAATTTCTGCATCCAGCAAAGGGAAGCAAGAAATGGGAGATTTGTTTTCAGAAGGAAGCTCTACAGCAGGGATGTCAAACATAATTTCATTGAGGGCCGCATCATGGTTGTGTTTTACTTCGGGGGCGGTGGGGGGGGGCAGGGTGGCTGTGGCCAGTTCAACATCACTCGTGTCAGGGACGGCCTACTGCAACCCTCTAGCAGTGAAATGGTGGCCCTCCAGTGAGCTCCATTTTTGCTGGCAGAGGCACCGTGGGCCAGTCCTTTGCTGTTTCCAGGGCAGCCCCGCAGGCCAGATCTAAGCACCCCATGGGCCAAATCCGGGTCCCGGGCCTTGAGTTTGACACCTCTGCTCTAAAGGAATGGAGCAATGCTGTGAATTTAGGCACATAACATTTGATTTAAAAGAAACACAATACTTCTGTCCTATTGGTCTATCTGTCATGTCCCACTCCTCCGCTGACGGCCGGGTCAGGGAAATCCGAATCAGGCGTGCCTCTGCAGCTCTGCCAAAGTCCTAGCAAAGTTCTCAAGGCAGGCAGGAGACCAGAAAGTGACTTCAGCAAGATATGTTTAGACTTTGCCTGACTCAGAGACTGCCAGAAAGCAGATCCTTTATATAGGCCATGGGGTGTGGCTCCATGACTCAGCACTTATCCAGGCCTGCCCCTCCCTTCCTTCTGTCGCCGCCGCCTATCAATTCTTCTGAAGCGAGGGTCACTCCAGTCTGCAGCTGTTGGCAATTGACCTTCCTCAGGCTCACATGCTGTGGGGGGAGGGGTCGGGGTCTAGTTGCTCCGTTTGCCTGGGCATGGAGCCAGAGCTGGGGGCTGGAGGTACTTCTTCCTCCTCAGCCTGTCTGGGCATGGAGCCAGGGCTGGGGCCGGGAGGCATACTAGGACATTCCTCAGCGTTCGGAAGCAGATAAGGCGGCCCCGGCTGCGGTGAAAGCGGGCGAGACACAACACTATCAAAACCAAACATCTTACTTCTTAACTCTCTACTATCTCCAGGTATGTGTCCTATGCTCCCTAAGAACATTGCATTTGTTTATTGAAATTTACATACCAAATAGTGATTGATATTTTTTGTGGGGGAGGGGAGGAACTATTTACTGTGGTATCTCTCACACAGAAATGGATCCTGCATAGATTCTGCCTTACAACATTTGAAGCAGTCTTGGAGATTCCTGTATGGGGAGAAACGAAAGAATGTCCAGGGAACCAAAAATGCTGTGCTAAGATTAGTGAAAGTTGTCAGCAATTATATATTTTATCATGCTCTTTTTTTTCCAAGAGCAGCTTGCTGTATACATTAATGTTATCTCTTTTCCTGCAAAACAGTCTAGTATGATATATTAGATTAAAAACTGCGATAGGCCCAAATTCATCATATAAACTTCACAGCTGAAGAAGAAATTCAATTTCAGTCTTCCCAGGCTAAGCCTAACTTACTGGTCCTTGTGCTGACTTAATATGTTGTCCTTCTATTTCGAGCTTGACATTTTGCAGTTACTTAATCCACATTATTTCAATATGGTTTCAAATTTTAGCCAGCTCAGATGGTTATCTCCCTTTTAAACATTTACAAGATTTAGGTTACAAATATAAACCAAGGAATTATCCTCTCTGCCCATAAGGTTTAATTCAGGTAGCACTGTTTTGGTCTGCTTTGATCAGTAAAGGTTTTCTCAGTCATGGTACCTTGATCTTTGTGCCTCCCTGTTAGCCTTTGCAGCTTTATGTTTTGGAGACTGTTAAATAATTGCACAATAAGTTTTGGGAGTTTGGCAAGTCTTCCATTTGACATATTTATTTATTTATTTATTTATTTATTTATTTATTTATTTATTTATTTATTTATTTTTCACATTTATATACCGCCCTATCTCCCTAGGGACTCAGGGATATTCTCTTTCTGACTTAGTTTTTATTAGATTTTGTGTTTTCTTATATTTTGTATTTTTAATATTTGCTGTATTCTGCTTTACTTCAGAAAAATCCTCTGTAAATTAAAATGATGGAGGAGGAGGAGGAGAAGGAGGAGGAAAAATTAGTATCTTTCCTTCCAATCTCTCTATTTAGTTTCAGGAACTCATTTTTGAATCTCACATGAGTTTATGAGTTTGCTCTAGTAAAAAAAAAAGCACTTTTCCACGCAGGATGCTTTTTAGAACAATTACAAATAATTAAATCTAATAGATTGGTGCTCTCAAAATAGTACATTAATTTGATTGAGTACCGTAGTGATTGATTTGATTTAGGTTTCTATGGGTTACATAGAATTCACTAAGCATGAATTATATTTTCAGTAATTGGAAGCTTTCTCTGCCTTACTGATACAGGTATGATTCAAATTCATTTTCTTCCTGCTGGTGTCTTCACTATAGTGTACAGATCATTACCGCAAAAAAAATTCATAATGCTTCTAAAGATCATTTTATGATGTAAAATGAGCATGTGTAAGTTAATAGCTACTCCAGTTCGTCAGTATATTAGATATTGAAAGATACGATAGCAGAACAGTATGGCCTACAATCAAATCAAAGTTTTAACTTTCAAGCTTTAGTAATATTTTCAATTACTTATCTAAATGAACAGAATTTATTATTGCCATAAGATTTCACTTCATGAATTATTAATAGCAATCATAATTCTATTTATCTGGCAGATGAAGCTAAACTATATCATCTGCTTTTACTCCATTGGGCTTCTTGAAAAAAGTATTATGCTCATTTAAAAAGGTTTTTAAAAGAATCTGAGTTATTCTATATGTTTTATAAGTTATGCCATTAATTTTGTTTAAACTTAGAGTAAGAGTTGTTTTCTTAAACATCTGTACCTATTGAAGAATCTTGGAAGTTATTCTTTTTCTGTATCTTTTTTCTTATAACTTTTTTTCCATATTATACTTCTAGTTCTTCTTTTCCTTGCTTTTCTTTTTTTACTAACTTTCCTCTTATCATAATTTTGCATTTGATTAGGTAGTTTTGGAAATTTAATAAAGTTATATTAAAAAAATAAATAAAATTAGTGAGTGCAGTTGATATCTGCAAGAAATCATCCCATGGAAAAAATAATGGCTAGTGAGAGATTGCAGTGCTTATGTTGATAAATGAATGTTGCACTCTCCTTCTAAACCTATTCCTAGATGTTGTTGTTAGTCAACAAGTCTCAGCAGAAAACAAGCAGAAAGTGGAAGGTCTGGAGGGTGAGATGCGGGCAGTGCAGAAAGAGAGGAGACGACAGGCAATGCTGTGCTTGGACTACAGATGGATAAAATGTCTTATTTCCTTAGGTTTCAAAATTTGGAAGAAGTGGACCAAGAAGATTTGAGAGATGTTGTGACTAAAATGGTGGGGGAATTTCTTGGGAGAGGTGTTGACTTTATGAATTGGGATGTGGATCGAGTTTATAGAGTTAATTCACAATATGCACGCATGCAGTTCCCAGAGAGGTTCATGTCAAATTTGTGAGAAGAGAGACGAGATGAAATTCTTAGAAAATATAGGAGTGGGGCACTGACTTATAGGGGCAGGAGATAGCCATTCTGAGGCAGATTCCCAGACAGGTACGTGAAATGAGAAAGAAATATTATTTTTTGTCAAGCAAATTGTACCAGAAGGGAGTAGGCTTCAGATGGCTGATGCCAGAGGGATTGATGATTTTCCGGGAGGGCATTACGAAAAAATTAGTACAATTGCGGAGGCTACGGCCTCGTGGAGGAACACAAAGCCCTCCTGGAATTAGATGACCCAGGAATTGAAGAAGGGAGGTTATAGACCATGGGGCGGAGGCGGCTGCCGCTGTTGCGCCCTGGAGTTGGGTCAGGCTGAACCCAGTGGCAACGGTGGCCTGGAGCTTCTCCTGCCTCCAGTGCCCGAATCCGGCCGCCGAGTACAGGGCCAGGTGTTCGAAAGGACACCTGCCGCCAGACTGACGGCTCAGGGGTCTCCCAGCCGACATACAGGACTGGGGACCGATGCTGGCGCGTCCTAGGCTCGGCGGGGTTCGGAGGCCACAGGCCAGCCATTACTTTGGTGCCGCCACCTGGCCAGCTGTGCCGTGACACGGGCTTTGGATTTATAACTGCAGCAGCCTGGTGGTGAACAGGCGAGAAGAATTGAGGAATGGAGAAGGGAAGGGATATCGGTGGCGAGTGGAGTGCTCCGGAGTGCGGGGGTTTTCTCCCCTGCGGCTGGAAGGAGCACGAGTCATTCTGGAGAGAGGAGAACTTAAAATAAGAAGATTACCGGTTTGTGGAGCTCTGGAGAGAAGAGGTGATGGAGAAATTTAGGAGGGAGGGTTTGAGGCCCCCCCTCCCTCTGGGGAACAGTGGTGGCGTCCAGCTTCCGCCTTCACTATGAGAATCTTGATGACATCACTTCCCTTCGGCTTCCTGGTTGACTAACTGTACTCTGGACTCGTTGCTCCTGTGAGTGCCCCCTGGTGGATCCGGAGGAAATTACAAGGATACTGTGCTTGCCTGAGGATTTTGAAATTTTTTTAAATGGCAAAGGTCAGAGACCAACTGCTGCAGAGATGGAGAGAATTCTGGAAAAGTTATCTAATATGGACAAGAAACTGGATGATTTGCAAAGAGGCCAAACGGAAATAAGAGCAGAAATTGTGACTATCCAAAAGGATTTAAAGGATACTCAACAAGTCTCAGCAGAAAACAAGCAGAAAGTGGAAGGTCTGGAGGGTGAGATGCGGGCAGTGCAGAAAAGAGAGGAGAGGACAGGCAATGCTGTGCTTGGACTACAGATGGATAAAATGTCTTATTTCCTTAGGTTTCAAAATTTGGAAGAAGTGGACCAAGAAGATTTGAGAGATGTTGTGACTAAATTGTTGGGAGAATTTCTTGGGAGAGGTGTTGACTTTATGAATTGGGATGTGGATCGAGTTTATAGAGTTAATTCACAATATGCACGCATGCAGTTCCCAGAGAGGTTCATGTCAAATTTGTGAGAAGAGAGACGAGATGAAATTCTTAGAAAATATAGGAGTGGGGCACTGACTTATAGGGGCAGGGAGATAGCCATTCTGAGGCAGATTCCCAGACAGGTACGTGAAATGAGAAAGAAATATTACTTTTTGTCAAGCAAATTGTACCAGAAGGGAGTAGGCTTCAGATGGCTGATGCCAGAGGGATTGATGATTTTCCGGGAGGGCATTACGAAAAAAATTAGTACAATTGCGGAGGCTACGGCCTACGTGGAGGAACACAAAGCCCTCCTGGAATTAGATGACCCAGGAATTGAAGAAGGGGAGGTTATAGACCATGGGGCGGAGGCGGCTGCCGCTGTTGCGGCCCTGGAGTTGGGTCAGGCTGAACCCAGAGTTCTGAGATCCAAAACTAGGAAGTGACAAAGATATTTGGTATTGTGTTGGTTTTCCTTATTCTCTTTTGTATGATATTCTGTTTATTCTTGACCCTTCTTTATTGCGTATGTAAGATTTGTAAACTTAGCTACTTCGTGTCACCTGCTTGCCATATGGCTGTTGTATGTGTTTAAAATTTGAGCAAAATTCTTATCTTGCATAAGAAAAATGAAAATTTACCATACCTGATATGTATTTGTATAAACCTTTTTTGACCAATAAAAACTTTTTGAACCAAAAAAAAAAAAAAAAAGAATCTTGGAAGTTATTCTTTTTCTGTATCTTTTTTCTTATAACTTTTTTTCCATATTATACTTCTAGTTCTTCTTTTCCTTGCTTTTCTTTTTTTACTAACTTTCCTCTTATCATAATTTTGCATTTGATTAGGTAGTTTTGGAAATTTAATAAAGTTATATTAAAAAAATAAATAAAATTAGTGAGTGCAGTTGATATCTGCAAGAAATCATCCCATGGAAAAAATAATGGCTAGTGAGAGATTGCAGTGCTTATGTTGATAAATGAATGTTGCACTCTCCTTCTAAACCTATTCCTAGATGTTGTTGTTAGTTGCAAACCCCATGGACAATGTTCCTCCAGGCCTTCCTGTCCTCTACCATCCTCTGGAGTCCATTTAAACTCGTGCCTACTGCTTCAGTGACTCCATCCAGCCACCTTGTTCTCTGCCGTCCCCTTCTTCTTTTGCCCTCAATCTTTCCCAGCATTAGGCTCTTCTCCAGTAAGTCCTTCCTTCTCATTAGGTGGTCAAAGTATTTGACTTTCATCTTCAGGATCTGGCCTTCTAAAGAGCAGTCAGGGTTGATCTCCTCTAGGCGGACTTGTTTGTTTGCCTTGCAGTCCAAGGGACGTGCAGGAGTCTTCTCCAGCACCAGAGTTCAAAGGCCTCAATTCTTTGGCACTCAGCCTTTCTTATGGTCCAACCTTCACAGCCATACATTGCAACTGGGAAAACCATAGCCTTGACTATACGCACTTTTGTTGGCAGGGTGATGTCTCTGCTTTTTAATATGCTGTCTAGATTTGCCATAGCTTTCCTCCCCAGGAGCAAGCGTCTTTTAATTTCTTGGCTGCAGTCCCCATCTGCGGTGATCTTGGAGCCCAGGAAAATAAAATCTGTCACTACCTTCATTTCTTCTCCATCTATCTGCCAGGAATTGAGAAGGCTGGATGCCATGATTTTAGTTTTCTTAATGTTGAGTTTCAAGCCAACTTTTGCACTCTTCTCCTTCAGCCGCATCAAGAGGCTCTTTAGTTCCTCTTCGCTTTCTGCCATTAGAGTGGTATCATCTGCATATCTGAGATTGTTGATATTTCTTCTGGCAATCTTAATTCCAATTTTTGATTCATCTAGCCCTGCCTTTCTCATGATGTGCTCTGCATATAAGTTAAATAGGCAGGGTGATAGTATACAGCCTTGCCGGACTCCTTTCCCAATTTTGAACCAATTAGTGGTTCCGGGTCCAGTTCTCACTGTTGCTTCTTGACCTGCATACAGGTTTCTCAAGAGACAAATAAGATGATCTGGTACTCCCATCTCTTTAAGAACTTGCCACAATTTGTTTTGATCCACACAATCAAAGGCTTTAGCATAGTCAATGAAGTAGAAGTAGATGTTTTTCTGGAACTCCCAAGCTTTCTCCATGATCCAGCGTATGTTGGCAATTTGATCTCTAGTTCCTCTGCCTCTAAGAAATCCTGCCTGTACTTCTGGTAGTTCTCGATCCACATACTGCTGGACCCTAGCTTGTAAGATTTTAAACATAGCCTTACTAGCATGTGAAATGAGTGCAATGGTGCGATAGTTTGAACATTCTTTGGCATTGCCTTTCTTTGGAATTGGAATGTAAACTGACCTTTTCCAATCCTGTGGCCATTGTTGAGTTTTCCAAATTTGCTGGCAAATTGGGTGTAGCACTTTTACTGCGTCGTCTTTTAAGATTTTGAATAGCTCAGCTGGAATACTGTCTCCTCCACTAGTTTTGTTGTTGCTCAGATTTCCTAAGGCCCATTTGACTTCACATTCTAGGATGTCTGGCTCAAGGTCAGTGACCACCCCATTGTGGTTATCAAGGATGTTAAGCTCATTCTTGTATAGTTCTTCTGTATAATTTTGCCACCTCTTCTTAATCTCCTCTGCCTCTGTTAGATCCCTGCCATTTTGGTCCTTTGTCATGACCATCTTTGCATGAAACGTTCCCTTCATATCTCCAATTTTATTGAATAGATCTCTGGTCCTCCCTATTCTATTTTCTTCTATTTCTTTGCACTGTTCATTTAAGAATGCATTCTTATCTCTTCTAGCTATTCTCTGGAATTCTGCATTTAACTGGGTGTATCTTTCTCTTTCTCCCTTGCCTTTCGCTTCCCTTCTTTCATTAGCTATTTGCAGAGCTTCCTCAGACAGCCATTTTGCTTTCTTGCATTTCTTTTTCTTTGGAATGGTTTTAGTTGCTACCTCTTGTACAATGTTGCGAACCTCCATCCATAGTTCATCAGGCACTCTGTCTATCAGATCTAATTCCTTAAATCTATTTGTCACCTCTACTGTATATTCATCAGGGATATGATTTAGTTCATACCTGAGTGGCCTGGTGCCTTTCCCTACTTTCTTCAGTTTAAGCCTAAATTTTGCAAGAAGCAGCTCATGATCTGAGCCACAGTCAGCTCCTGGTCTTGTTTTTACTGACTGTATAGAGCTTTTCCATCTTTGGCTGCAGAGCACATAGTCAATCTGATAACTGTGTTGACCATCTGGTGATGTCCATGTGTAGAGTCGTCTCTTAGGTTGTTGGAAAAGAGTGTTTGCTATGACCATCGTATTATCTTGACAGAATTCTATCAGCCTGTGCCCTGCTTCATTTTGTACTCCAAGGCCATACTTGTCTGTTATTCCGGTTATCTTTTGGCTTCCTACTTTAGCATTCCAATCTCCCATGATGATAAGGACATCATTTTTTGGTGTTAATTCTATCAGGTGCTGTAGGGCTTCATAGAACTGGTCAATTTCATCTTCTTCAGCACCAGTGGTTGGGGCATAAACTTGAACTACTGTGATATTGAATGGTTTCCCTTGGATTTGAACTAAGATCATTCTGTCATTTTGGGGATTGTATCCCAGTATTGCTTTTCCTATTCTTTTATTGATTATGAAGGCTACTCCATTTCTTCTGAGGGATTCTTGCCCACAGTAGTATACCTGATAATCATCTGAATTAAATTCGCCCATTCCTGTCCACTTTAGTTTGCTGATTCCTAAGATGTTCAATCTTGTCATTTCTTGTTTGACCACATCCAGCTTGCCTTGATTCATGGATCTTACATTCCAGGTTCCTTTGGAGAAAAAATCTTTGCAGCATCGGACTTTCTTTTCACCACCAGATGCATCCACAGCTGAGCGTCCTTTCGGCTTTGGCCCAGTCACTTCATTCTTTCTGGCACTACTAGTACTAGCCCTCTGCTCTTCCCCAGTAGCATATTGGACACCTTCCGACCTGAGGGGCTCATCTTCCGGCGTCATATCTTTTTTCCTTTTTGTACTGTCCATGGGGTTTTCATGGCAAAGATACTGGAGTGGGTTGCCATTTCCTTCTCCAGTGGATTCCTAGATAACCCATCATACAAAGCTACAGTGTGAAATCTTCTTGAAGTGTTTAAAGGGAGGATAGGAAGGTAAATATTATCTTCCATAGGAAATATTATCTTTCATAAGAAAAAAGGTCCGATTTCATTGCCCTACTACCATATTTTTATTCTTATTTCCAACTCGTTTCTTGGCTGGAATGAACATCGTGGCTCTCCCAAGGTTGTTTTCAGCAGCCCCTTCCAATATTGTCAAAAGTGAGAAATGCTGTGAATTGTAATTCAGAAACATCTTAAAGATTTCAGGTCTCTACCTCTGTTTTTAGGCCATTAACTGTCTTGCTGCTGTTTTGTCTTTTTAAGATGAACTTGGAAGTAATGTGAAAATTTCATTATGAATTTAGCTGGAAAAAATATTAGATGGTTTTTAAAGGCCTGACACCCCTTAGTTGAGAAACACAAAGAGTTAAGCAAAGATTTCAGTGCTGTAAATCCATTTGGGCAACATCTTTCTTGTTATTCATTCATTTATTTATTTATTTTATATCTTACACATATATCTTAAGTATGTAACCCTGGGTGGCTCACATTGTTAAAAAAGGTATTAAAATGTATACAAATATTAAAATCAAACAAATTATAAAATTATCCTTGAGCTCCTTCTTTTGGTAGATTTGCAGACTGTTGAACCTTTGACATTACTATTAATAATGTCCTAGTGATTTATTACTTTTGCAAATTTTGCCTTGACAGAACTTTTGGTCATTCTGGAGCTATGAATTACACAATTGGCTGGCAAGTTTTTTTTTTTAAAAAAAAATAAAATCTGTATATACCGGTAATTCAATTTTTATTTTATTTTATTTAAAAATAAAAAGTGAAATATATTTGAGCTGAATTCAGTATGTTATCAAATAAAATAGCTGGATAAGTACAGGTGTTTTGTAATGTATAAGGACGAAAGAGCCTCATATTGTCCAAAGTAATAATAATCTGCCAAAAATCTCTGTTCCTCTGCTATTCCTGGCCCAAGGATTTCAAGCATGTTAGCTCTTTAATGATAAGTCCAATGTTTGGATGTGTGAGAGAGGGTTGCCCCAGGATGTCATGAGTTTTTATTGACTTTTTATTGACTTTTTATATTGTTTGTTGGTGGTGGTAGGGTTTGATTGTATTGTTTGGTGAGCCCCTCGGGATTTTGGTTACAATATGGGCAGCTATATGAGTTGTGGCCCGCCGGCAGCCAGCAGAGCTGGCAGCAGAGTCGGACAGTGAGGAGGTTGGGGAGGAACTTGGGGCTGGGAAAAGCTCGGATGAGGGCTCTGCGTTGGAGGCAGAGAGGGAGTTAGAAAGCAGAGAGGCAGAGGAACAGCTGGAGCCCATTCCCAGTGTACACATGCGCAGAGCTGCCAGAAGACAAGAACAATTAAGAAAGCAGGGTAGACTCGGGAGTAAGGCCACACCTTGGAGATGATTGCCCCCTTCCATAGGACATAAAAGAGGAGCGAACGGGATGTGGGCTTTTGCAGGAAGCAATTAGTTCATCTCGTTTCAAGATTGGAAAGTTCTGTTCGTGACTCTAATAGACTCGGTGTCACGTTTGGCTTTGCTCTGCATTTGGAAATTGGTTCTCTGGCAGCATTCCAAGTGAGATAAGGTGGGGGTTGATAAACATTCCTCTGAAAGATTGTTTGCCAAATCCTTGTTGACTGTGAATAAACGGAATTCACAGTTGTGTTAATAAAAGAGATTTTACCGGAATTAAGACTTTGCTTCCTGCTTTCTAAGGAAGCCTAGATGAGAAAAGTATGTGTCTTTTAGAATTAATAAATAAAATGAATAAATCTGCAAAATTGCTTGCCACTTATGATGTTGGCTAGGACACTGAATTTGATAGGATGATGGCCACTATCTTACATTGCTTTAAAGAGGTTAGGAAAAAAATCTCAGACATCAGGATTATGAGGGTGCCACTGCAGATAGCTTAATGGTGTTCTAATAGGCAGGGTTTATTTGCTTTTTATTATTATTATTTGTATAGCTGCCCACTTCAAAACAGTAACTCTGGGTGGCCAATGAAGATTAAAACCACAACAAGAAAATAGAATTCGCGATGTTTAAGGTTAAAAACAAGAGCAACAATAAAATCAAAAAAAAAACCCATCACCAGCAGAATTTACCTAACCTCCTGGCTCCAAAGTCTGAAGGAACAACCAGGGTGAAAAACTAACAGTGTCAGGACTGTCCAAATCTTTAGGTGGATGCTATTCTTCTTTTTCAAATTATTAAGACTTTTTCCCGTTGAATAAAAAACAAATCAAAAAGAATAGAAAGAAGAGAAGAAGAAAAACAAGAAAACAAATAAAACTAAAGTTAGGAAATATGTGACTTCTCTGACATTCCTTTCAACAGATAATTACAATTTTATTATCCCTCCCCCCTCTTACATGTTATTCAAATCCTGTCAGTCTCTCATTTAATTCACATCTTTCTTAATCTAGGTGGGATGCTGTTCAATAGGGAAGGCAAAACTCCAGGATTCAACAATATTGGTCTAATATGTTTTAAGGTGCTAGCGTGGAAACTGGGAGACCATGAGTTCTAGTCCTGCCTTAGGCATGAAAACCAGCTAGATGACCTTTGGTAAGCCATTTTCTTCAGCCCAATTTACCTCACTTTTTGTTGTTGTGGGGAAAATAAGAGGAAGCAGCATTTGGTATGTTCACAGCCTTGGATTATTTATGCAAATAGTTAAAAGTGAGATATGAAGAAATACATAAAGTAAAAGATGACATGGTTTGATAGAAGGGGCCCTGAACCTCTCCTGCAGGCTAGGCCTGGTGGCCAGGCAGAAATAACAGGGGATAGGCAGTGCCTATGCCATATAAGGTTTTATGAGCGATAACCAACCTTGGAACATCAGAGCCTGGAGATCCAGGAAACTGTAATCTACAATAGAGGAATTTGTTTGGGATTAAGCAACTGTGGTTTTTTTTCATCCTCTTTTGAGAGATCCTTATAAAATTGTACAAACCAAACTTTGCTGGGATCTATTACACTCAAAGCTCTTGTGTTTTAAGTTTTTCTTTCCTTTGAATCCTACTTATGGTCTTTCTCCCTGATGAAATGCCCAGGTCGCTGGAATCGGTTGACTCTTATTCTGAATCTGTAGGGATTTGTTTACATCAAATCACTTTAGCTTCATAAGGACTACAATATTTAATTCCCTCGCTTTACAGAAACTGGTTATCTTTTAATATACTAATACTTGAATGACACATTTTTGAGTACTGACAAAACGGTATTTAGCTGATTATAAAAATAGTGTAGCTGAAATTACTATAACTCAATTTGCTGAGTTACTTTTATGCTTTGTTCATAGGTAATAACACAGACAACCTGTTCCCTCAAGCAGTCTTCGGGCAGACATGGGGGACTGATTGCTTCTTATGCTGGCCCTTGAACACACTGTATTCATTATAAATGTTATCACACTGAAGCAGCTGTTAACTTCCACAAATGAAAACCAGGCCAGTTTACACAAACTAGTTTCTTCATGGTAGATTGATCACAGAGCTTACATCCTGAATTCGTGGTAATTTTTTTTCCATAGGTGTAGACATAAAATTATTGCCTGAACTATACCACCAAGAGAAACTACATTGTCCACAATTATATTCCAGGACAGAACAGGATATATTCAAAGATCTATATCATACATTTGAAAAACTTGGATGGATGCCCATTAGAATTTTCACTATGAATGACTGACATTTTCCCAGAGTCATATAATATGTTAAATCCTTAGTTTCCAAAGCGATTTACCCTTGAGAGTGAGGAACTCTTGCTCAACAAAGCAAGTTTCCATACTCCTTGGATGTCCAAAATTACTCATACTGTAGTTTAGATACTGGTCATAGCCTACATGCTTGTTGATTTATCAGAGAAAAGATTTCTGCCACTCTCAGATAAATATTCTCACAGTACTCAGAAATAAAATGGAAAAAAAGCAATTGAGCAAAAACTATCAGGGCAAATTAAGGACTAAATGCTCAGAAAAATTAAGAAGATACGGTATTTACTTAGTTTAAAAACTGACAGGGGGTTGGATTAGATGACCTCCAAGGTCCCTTCCAACTCTTTTACTGTTAAGTAGGTTAAGATGCTAAGTGAATCAATTATGGGAAAACTGGATGCCAGGTTGAACTCCTAACAACTGGGATGACAATTCCTAATAAGAAATCAATGATTTAGCCTTCTTTCTGTACCCATTTACTTAAATTAATTTCTAAAGACAGAGGGAACAGGAGGACCAAATACTATTCTGGCAACAATGCAGAAGACATCTGTACTAAAAACATGGATTTTTTTTTTTTAAAAAGTCCCTCCGAAGATTCTAGAGTCATGATGGTTGGACCTCAGTTAATCAATCATGAAGCCATTTATGAGTTTAAAATGTGAGGCCTTAACTTGTTCCCTGAAAGCAAATGGCTACTATTGGTTGGAGTTTTTGGAAACCTCTTGTTTAGAGGAAAACAAAGTATAATGAAGGCCGATTTCACTGTCCTGAAATCTGACTACACAGGAATGGTTGCAGCTAGCACATCAGTCCTGATGGCACCACCATCTTATACTTCATCATCCATCACATGATAGTTTCTAGACACTTTTACGCTAGATCTATATTTAAAATAGATTTACCGTAGGAAACAAAAGTTGAAGAAGATCATTTGAAAAATGAACAACAAAAACACGGAGAGCTTTTCGCACCCTGAAGAAACTGTGAGGAAAACCTAAGAGAGAGAGTGCTATTTTAAAAGAAGTTTACTACATCAGACAATAATAAAATAAGTTATACAAAAATCGTAGATCCTTTCTCTGCAAGGATGACACCGATACTTAGTGGAAAGAAATACATCATAGAAAATGAATACTTTCTCTATTCTCTTGTTACCAATGGATGCTAATCCCTTTAAGTCCTTGGTAAAACATAAACCTCAGATGAAATAAGGCAATCCAAATCTAATACCATTTCATATGTTGGATTACATGATGGCTTTGTCAGCTAGGAAAGCAAAAGAAAGGGCCAGAAAAAGAGCTTACAATGGATCATGAGAATTAAAAAGGATGGAAAACATGAGCCCAAAAGGCACTTGCCAAAGGCAGAGAAATTAAAAACACTAATCTACAGGCTACATCATGTAGACTTTTACTACTTTGGTCCTTGATGGAGGCATTTGGTTATCTGGAAAAGTTTGAAGCAATGGACACTCTAACGATAGCCAACATCAAACCAAAACCCTATTGTCTGTTAAGGAAATAACCGTTTTGTGTTCGCATGATGATAATCAGTCACTAATCTGCTTAAGCTATTCAGTCTAGTTTGGCCTCTTTAGCTGTTCTTGATGGCGCATACTAGGATTACATGGTCTCTCTCATCCAAGATCATTACCACTTCCACTTCTTCAACAACTTCTTCTTTCTTAGTAACTATTAAGTCTAATGTGTCTGATGCTCTGCTTCCTTCCTCCAGGGAAATGGACAGTAGAGTTGTCCTTTGAACAACAACGTTGACTACAAGGCACATCTAGAACCTGTTGGCTTTAAAATTCAATTCCAAGCTGATGTTAGGATAAATGAAATACCTCATGCCCTGACAATAGGCACAGATTGGAATTTGTCATCCTCAGCATCCAAAGATCTGACAGAGTGGTTATCCACCCAATTGCATTGAAAAAGTCAGCATGGCTGTGCCACCATAGCTCCTGCTATTATGCAGTAGTTTCTCAAGCCCAGCCTTTGTAATATTAAAATATAGGTGCTTGAGCAGGATAGTCCTTTCTGCCTAGTCTTTCTTGCACTATAGCCCTCAATTTGAAGATTTCCAGATTATACACAAGCTTACATGTAGGCAATTTGGACTTCCCATGCAAATGTAATTATCATGTGGAGGTTTGGTAAAGAAATATCATGTACCAGGCTCCAAGTTTTGATCAGCTGCTGTTATAAAAATAATATATTAATATGACTCAAGAAGCTGTGGTGGCACAATGGTTAGAGTGCAGTACCACATGCTACTTCTGCTGCCTGTCGGCTGCCTGCAATTTGCTCAAGGTTAACTCAGCCTTCCATCCTTCTGAGATCAGTAAAATGAGGACCCAGATTGTTGGGGGCAATATGCTGACTCTGTAAATCGCTTAGAGAGGGCTGTAAAGCACTGTGGAGGGTTATATAAGTCTAAGTGCTATTGCTATTCTTTTTTCAATGCAATATTTAATTTGTCTCTCACTGTCCAAAGTGGTAAACAGATAATTTTGCTAGATCTGCTATTCACATCACCACCTCCCAGGTTTTGGCCTCTGTATTAACAAGAAGGCAGGGGAAAAGACATTGTCATTTCCTAGTGATCTAAATGTAGCTCTGGAGATTTTCAGCTGTCACCTCCCTCATTTCCACTGACCAGTTATTTCTGAGCAGTCAGTTAGTAAAATGCTCTGAATTCCCCATTTGCCTTATCAAACTGTAACTGATGAAGTTGTCAGTTTCAGATAATAAAATGGAAGGGTTTTTTTGCATATTCCTCCTCCCATTTGATACCCCTGAACTTGGAAATGTTCTTATCTTAATCTTATAATGATATGAATAAACATTCTCCAGACCATCATATCACCTAAGGAAATAGCAGATTAATTATAGCATTGGTCGGTTTCATGCCAGCAAAGATCCTCAATAGATGTAGAGGTGGAAGAGAAAATGGTCAGATCAGTCATGTATATGTGATAGCTGGTGAAAAGCTTTGTAATTCATTGTGTTCCTTCTGCCCCAATATTTATAATGCCTGTCATTTCCAGGAAAAAAAAGAAAGATAAATCTTTTTTTTTTCATCATTCACAAAGTGACGTTAACTTCTGGATCAGCATGATATATCACAAATACAAATAAAGGCTGTCTATTTTTGTTTTCAAAGAAAAAAAATCCATTATTCTGTCATGCCAATTGGACCCAGTGAAGGTCTGAAATACTGCTGTCACTAGGATTACAAGAAGTCTGGCAAAAGTAAGACACATCCTCCTTTTTGTCTTCATGTCTTGCATCCAGCAGGCATTCCTTAAAAATCTAATACTATCTAGCTTTTTGTCTATCTTCCTGAGCAGATTTTCTTTGCAATACAGTGCTTCCCTAATAAATGATAACTGAAAATTAACAAGCTTCCCTATGTTACTTTAAGTAATTGGTTAGGATTCTTCCTCCTGCTGGTTTGCTGATGCCTGAAACTGACAAGACCTTAATCAGTTATTCGCTGAAGGCTTGCCTAACCAGCTCTAATACTTGCCAGTTATTGAAAAGCCTATCTGTGTGACTTTGGAAAAAGTAATTTCATATACGTATAGATCAAACTACTTTCTTTTCCAGTTTTCACTGTAATTTTTGCTGTGGATGCCAAGAAAGTTAAACAATGTGTCCTCCTTCCCCCACTCCCATTTACTCTCCTTCCCAATTCTTTGTGTCCTCCATTGACTCTTCAGATATCAGGTAGCCCTACCTGGCTTCCAAATCTCCCAGAATTACTTATGAACTAGCATTGTAAGTTTTCCTTTTTATTTATTTATCAGCATGTACAAGGAAACAAGTAACAGTATAGACATAGACATGGACACGTGAAAAAAATTGGCGCAAATAAAAGGATATAAATAGGCAAAACCTAGTCATAAACACATAGAATGATTACATATAAATGGGGACAGTAGGTCAGGGATGGTAGGCATGCTAATACGCTTATGCATGCCCCCTTAGGGACCTCTTAAGAAACATGAAAGGTCCAGGGTAGACAGTTTAAGATAAAAGGTATGGGGATTAGCAAGACTAACAACAGGATCAGGTAGAGTGTTCCAGACATTTACTACTCTATTGCAGAAGTCATATTTCCTACAATCAAGATAAGAGCGAATTACATGGAGTTTGAATCTATTGATAACCCTTACAGCTGAAATTAAAGTACTCATTTATAGGTAGAACAGTTTGGTAAGTAATCTTATAAACTAAGCATAGGTCAGAACGTAGACAGAATATTTCGAGGCTATCCAGACTTAAAATTTCAAGCCTGGTGGTATAGGGAATTTTATTTCGAGCAGAAGATTTGAGTACTCTCCTAGTAAATATCTCTGGACCCTCTCTAATGTATTGATGTCTGAAATACAGTGAGGGTTCCAGGCAGGTGAGCAGTATTCAAGTATAGGTTTGGCAAAGGTTTTATATGCCCTAGTTTGAAGTATAGCATTACCAGAGAGAAAACTTTGTAAAATAAGTTTGACAACTTTTAATGCCTTTTTTGCAGTGATGTTACAGTGAGCTCTGGAACTTAGATCCTTTGAAACGAGTACTCCTAGGTTCTTGAAAGAGTGTAGGTCAACTTTTAGGTCGTTTCCAGCCAGCAAATATTTGATGTTCTTATTTCTATTGCTAATGTGCAGGACTGAGCATTTGTTAGCAGAGATTTGGAGTTGCCAATTGTTTGACCGTTCAGATACATAGTTTAGGTCATTTTGAAGGGTAGCAGAGTTGTCTGTGGTGTTGAATAGTTTAACATCATTGGCAAAGAGGACACAGCTGCTTATAATTTGATCACAAAGATTGTTGATATAAAGCAGAAAGAGTGTTGGACCTAGAATGCTGCCTTGGGGAACACCGCTATTAAGAGGTGCAGGATTTGATAGGGCACTGTCTATTTTGACTACTTGTTGCCTGTTTGACAGGAACATAGCTATCCAATTATGCAGGGTTCCGGAAACGCCACAAGATTTTAGTTTCAGAAGTAGTTTATCGTGCACTACTGAATCAAAGGCTTTACAGAAGTCTATGTAAAGGGCAAAATTGGGATGGCAAAATTGGGATACCTCACCTTTAGCCTTTCCACACAGACTTATACATCAAATTCCAACATAAAATATTTATTTATAATTTTTCTATACAGATCTTCCAAAAGATTCCAAACGTGTTACAATATAGACAAATCAAATCAATAAAAGCTATGCAGAGCATTAACACACACTTGTGCATGCACGCAAGCATATACATCCTAGTCAACCTACTCCAAATATTAAAGAGCAACTAGATAGAAGATCTCCCGATAGGTATAAATATGGAGCATTAAGATATGTAAAGGTGATTAAATATTTCTATAAAAATAGATAGATACTTGTATTTAATTCTGCATTCTGGGTTACTAAGACAACTGCCTTATAAAGAATTTTTTGAAACGAATAATACAACCCAGGATTTTATTTACTTAATATTCTTTCTTGCAGTTTCCCGAGCTTTTCTTTCATGCAACCCACTATATTATTTTCAAAAGAATTTACAGAATACTATGTAAACCAATGGTTAAAACTATGAGAATAATAATTCAACATTGAATATGATACAGAGCAATGCAGAAAGTATTATATGGAAAACCTACATACACACCCAACACACATACAGATGTAAACACAAATACACACACAAATTATCTGTCGCTTTCTCTCTCGCTCTCTCCTTCAGCCTCCACAGATCACCTGAAATCCCAAAGAATAGAATAATTTCTTAGAAATTCACTCAAAGAATATAGCTGAAATCCCAAGTTTCTTTCTCCATCTCCCTACTTCTTCAGCAGGCCTGCAAAATTCTTAGAGAGGAAAGTCCACCCACACTGATATATTACGAATAATCATGGGTTAAAAAGGAATAATTTTGGGGAAAACAGCAGTGGATTACTAAAAAACATGAAGAATATGACACTATTTGTTTAAATACAAAAACACGGATATATCAAAGTGATATGCTGCAACCTTTTTGTACTGTCAAGTTAAATGAGATGTTTATATATTATCAAATGTTTTGCAAATGTTCATTAGTGATGGAACAATCCTGTTTGCTTTTATTCATGTTCTCATATACGTATATATATTTGTTCTCATATAAATGTGCTTCCAAAAGAACAAAATTTTCTGAGCAGTTTTGATGAGTTTTTAAAAAGTTTACTTCCTGTGAACAATTGTAAAAAAAAAATCAAATGGATTTCCTTAAATTTTAATTTACAAGTTCCTCAGCATTACAAGATGATTATTTCTATTGTAAATCTGGTGATAATTCTACTGAATTTACAGCAAATGGATTTTCAGTCATTTCAATCAATATTTAACTGAATCTTTTCTTCTTCGATCAAAAGAACTCTTTCGCTGAATTCTTCAATTACCCACCTAGTCACTTTACAGGGAGCAGAGTAGCATAAAAATGTAATAAATAAATAAATAAAATAAATAAATAAATTATAAGACTAACATGCTGTCCGTATTTTTTCTTACCTCAGTGAGCTTGCATTAGGCATATGCTGAGTACAAGTAGGAAAGATCCTTTTCAAGGTTCTTTTCAAAATCCTTTGAAAAAATACAATCTCATTTTAAATGCTTTTATTGAATCATACATTTTGATACAGTATTTTCTTTGAAGCTGCAGATTCACGTTATTTATATGAGTTGAGACATCACAAAAGAAAAGTCATAGTTCCATTCTTCATCTTCAAGGTCTTTGAATTTTCTCAGTTCATTTGCCATAAATTTTGTTATTTCGTCTTTTATAGTAATGAAATTCTAAAATATGCAACCTCGACTCAGCCATCTTATTTCCATGTGAGAAATTAAGTCATTATATTCTGCTTGAAGACATGTTTGAAATGTTTTGTGTTGTAGTCCACTGTAATGGAGATAGTTAACAATGGAGGCAGCCATTTATTTATTTATTTTATTTATTTATTTGTCATAACAATATAACAATATATATATACAAGCGTTGCATAAAGGGTTATATAATATATGAACGTATATATGAGGAGAAACGAGGTACTAAAAACATACATATACATAGGGGAAGAAACAGTAGGACAGGAACGGTAGGCACGTTTGTGCTCTTATGCACGCCCCTTAGAGTCCTCTTAGGAAAGTGGTGAGGTCAACCGTGGACAGTTTTTGTGTAAAGCCTTTGGGGTTATGAGAAGAAACCACAGAGTCAGGTAATGCATTCCAAGTATATACAATTCTGTTACAGAAATCGTGTTTTCTGCAATCTAAACTGGAGCGGTTGACATTGAGTTTAAATCTGTTAGTAGCTCTTGTGATATTGTTATTGAAACTAAAAAAGTCATTGACAGGAAGGACATTACAATGGATGATTTTATATGCTAAACCCAGATCTTGACGAAGGCGACGAAGTAATGGATGTCACACGATCAAATTCTAAAACTTCACTACAGATAGTCCTTGTCAATGATGGTAATTGGGAGTAGAGTACCCATCGCTAAGCTATGTGGTCATAAAAGTGTAAGTTGATGTGATCACATTGCTTAGCAACAGCAATCCTGGGTGGGATTGTGCAGCAGGCTGGTGTGGTGTGGCAGGAGTATGGCAGGGTGGGGATGGCTGCTGCTTGGTGTGGGAGACTTAAGAGTGTTTTGAGACCTTCCCTGCCAGATTCCACATTCACTTTTCTTCTGTCTGTGGGATGCTGCAACAATTACAAGTGGGAGCAGCTTGCCAAGTGCCTAGATCATATGACTGCAAGTGCTGAGACAGCTGGAACTTCCAGAATCAATTGTAAGTACCACTCGTTCAACACCATCAGAACTTCAAACGATGGCTGAATGAGTTGTCATTAATTGAGGATTACCTGTACACAGAAAAGAAACTCTTAACATTTCTCAGCTAACTGATCACTCAGATTGGAAGAAAAGTATTACTGGTAAGTATATTTAATATACTGTATTAAATCATTGATTATTACAAAGATGCTAATACCAAGTTCTGTACCATTCAACTGAAAAACCATTGGATCCAAGGACTATCTCCAGTTTCATAGATTGTATTATTTTTGTACTGTAATTTCTTGTAATGTTAGTGCTTGTGCCGAGTTTTTTAAAATCTTACTGAGATCTCTCTTCCTGTCAGTATTTCCTAAGAAATTAATAATTTGCTATTGAGATACAAATGCCTCCAATTTATATAACTTGGTATACATTGGAGGCATAAGTAACATTAAGTAATAGATTTTGTCTCTGTACCCAATTGACCATGATTGCCTACATTTCAGATTTAAAATTTCATTGTTTCTGACATTTCTGTCTCTCAGTCTATAGCATTCCAGCATTCACTTGATTCTTAACGATTTGTTTATTGCATTTCAAAGAATATTGAAATTGCTCTGAATATGATAGCCCCAATTTAACTTTAGCTTTTAGATTTGATGCGACGCTTCTGTGAGTTTCTAGCAAAAGCAAAAGATACTTTTTCAGTGAGAGTAACAGCAAATCCATTAAAATGCCTTAAATACATCCCAGAGGACTAACAAATTGGTAGAGCCCCATTTTGTTTTTTAAAAAGAGCCATTTTTTTTTCTGGCTACTTGAAGACTTCTAAAAGATCCTTCTTTTGTGGAGTAACAGGAATAATTTAAGCATTCTGTGGGGCCCTTGGTGCTCTCTGAGCTTGGTTGTTTACTTGCAGACATTTTATTATCTGATTAGGTAACATCATCAATAATTAAAGTGTGGAATTTGATCAATTTATATTGTATACAGTAGCTTTTACTGCCATTTTAGTGGGGATGGTTTGATAATTCTTTGATTAATATGTTGTTTTCTGCTTGATTGTTTGTCTAGTGTTAATCTCTGCTTATCTGAAGAGGATGTTTTGATTTTGCTGAAGAGGATGTTTTGGTCCTTATGTTTCCTCCTTAGTTTTTTATTATCTCTTTTGAATGGTGTGTAAATTTAACTGTAATTAAAACTTCTTTCACAAAGGATTAAAGGAAACTCACCCAGTGTCAGCCTCCCAAGTGGATAAGGCAGGAAGTAACAAGATGAGTTAATTCTACTTTATAAGTCTTCATTAACAGAATCTTGTAAATCTTAAAGTACAAATCTCCCACTGTCTCTTTTTATCATCTGATTACTTATAGCCAGTGCTGGGATTCAGCCAGTTTGCACCACTTCAGGAGAACCGGTTGTTAACTTTCTAAGCAGTTTGGCAAACCGGTTGTTGGAAGAACTCATTTAGGGGAGAGAACCGGTTGTTAAATTACTTGAATCCACCACTGGTTATAGCAGGTCTTTTCTAAGTTTCTTTCTTTGCCCATTACTCAGTTGCAGATTCCTCCCCTTTTTGTCTGATTTTTCCTTAGGCAACATCTTTCCTCATCATCAATGTCATTCCATTATATCTGGTGCTGTAAAATGTGTCAATCTAAAGGTATCTAATAGCCATTAACAAGCAATTTCCAAAAGTGATTAGAAAATGCAAATTCAGGGTCCTTTCAGAGATGCCGACTACAGATAAGGGTCATCTTCCAGAGCTTTAAATCTGCAGAAGACCATTGTCTTGTTCTCCTTGTGAGGAGCAGCTGTTTGAAGAACTTCCTCTCTTTGTCTGCAGAGGAATTATTATTAGCTGGTCTATTCACAGGCTCTTCATTCTGCACATGGAGCTGCCTTCAGTCCACCATTTCTTTCCTGGATGTCAGGCAGATAAGATGCTCCACTGTAGACAAGACATGTATGTAAAAAGATCTGAGTATTGAAGAACACAGAAATCAACTCTTATATATTGGCTACACTGTTTAAACTTCTAGGTGTTTTTTCTCCTGCATTTTTAGTCAACAGAAATTTGACCCACTGCATGGCCTTGAACTTAGGAGATATTTGCCCAATATTCACTTATAGTTCTGTCTAGTTTGAAAACCATTGGTTCCCACCTCACAAGCTTTGGCTCTTAGTCACTGATATTTTTCTACTGAGAAAATGTTCTTTGAAATAGTGTCAGACTCCATCTCTAATATAAGATTAATTAATTTGCTCCGGCTGAATAAGTTTTCCAAGAACTTCTGTAATATTTTTCCAATAATTAACATGGGGTGGAACGTGGAGATATAAAGAGAATTGAAAATGCTGGAAATACTTTTCCTTTTTATTTTAAATTGTATCTGCAATTTGACAAAAGCTGATTGAACACAATATGGAAGAGGAAAAAACAATATGAGTTTTCATTTACAATAGCATGTCCGGCTTTCCTTTCTCTCTCTTCCCTATATATTTATCAGCCTTGACTTTAAAAAATGGATTAATCTACTCTACAAAGCTTTCTGCCTACTATGCTTCTTTTCCTTGACATATGCTTCCTCCATCTCCTTTGCTCTGTCAATAAGATTGACTGCAAGGCCACTCATAACATAATGTTTCATTTTTATGATTTGTGCTATATCAACAACTTAAAAAACTAAAGTACAGTTCCTATCACAAAAATCAGCAGTTTTTTACTTTGAAATGCTTCCATTTGAAGCATTTCAAGATTTCTCACCATTGTATCAAATCTTTGCCTACATCCCTGCAATATTCAATGTTCATTTCTGTACAAATTCTGTACACAATACGCAAGAGTTGGACTGTATCACTTCACTACAGCAGAAACTCTCAGATGAATGTTTTCTCAAGTGGAATTTTATAATACTTACTGTATAAAAAATTAATATACCAAGGGAAAGACTAGATTAGTTCTAACCTCTTATGTTCTATATGTTGGAGTTCTCATGTTTAGTTTTTTATTAAAAAAAAAAAGTACTAACTCAGGTGAAGTCGTAGCATAGTCTAAAGTGCTATGTTACTAAGCAGGCTTATAGGGACTAATGAAATTAGGAAGTGGCCCAATACCAGTGGTGGGATTCAGCCAGTTCGTACCACTTCGGGAGAACCGGTTGTTAACTTTCTGAGCAGTTTGGTGAACTGGTTGTGGGAAGAAATAATTGGGGCAGAGAACCGGTTGTTAAATTATTTGAATCCTACCACTGCCCAATACTGATGAACTTCCAGACTCTAGAATCACTTTCACCTCCCAAGGACATGCTATCAATCACATATAAAAATGCAATCTATCACAAATAAAAACTTACAATCTTTTCCTATAAGTGGGAAAAATCATGCTGCTGAAAAATTGCTTCACAGCACGGAGCCTACGGCAATTTTCTTTATATCAAAGGTGTCTTAAGATAAAATAAAAAGGCTGAATTAGTTTGGATAAAGTGATTCCGTGTGACTCTGATACATAAAGTGCAATGGAACATCAGCTTTCCTGCATTGTCAACATGTTCTGTTTCAATGTCCAACCTGAAATACAAGTGATGTTCCATATACTGTACAACTATGTCTGTGCTAAAGAAACAGAATAGATTTTCAGTGCTCCAGTAATACCATTGCTTTGGCTGGTTATTGATATGGTTTATTGTTATGTTATCAGTAAAGAGCAAAATGGGCAGTGGAAGTTGGCACCTAAGCAGCATGATCAATAGACAAAGGTGAATTACCATATCAAGGTAATGGTTAGAAAAAGATAGGCTTTTCTTAAATGGAAGATTAATATTAGCTCACCTTGTTATGTTTGGGCAATGAAGAGGCAGGAGACCAGTGAGTGACAACAGCTCTTTAGTTTATAGTGATCCCAGCAAAAACAACAGGCAGAAACCCCTCTTTAAATACTCTTTTGGCTGAGGTTTCAACCAATCAGCAACGTGCTTTGTTCCCGCCCAAACTTCCCTCCTAAAGTTTAAATACATTACACTCCTTCCCTCCCAGAACACTTTGTACCCGTATTTACATAAAATTTGCAAGTTATTTTTCCACGTAGTCACGCAGGTAGACATGGCATCTCCTAACTCTTTCTGACCTGCACAATTCATTCTCTGGGAGTGAGTCGAGCTGGTCGGAGGGACTGTTTGTTCCTCCCAGCTCCTCCCCTGGGCCGTCCGGCCCTGGATTATTGGCAGAGTTGTCCCTGCTGTCTTCAGGAGGAGCTGGTTGGCGTCGCTGGACTTCTTCGGAGTCAGATAAGTCCTCCGCTCGCCTCGGGTTTGAGTCAGCTGTAGATTCAAACATTTGGTAGTCAGGGCCTGGCTTTTTGGTTTCTGGATTGCCTTGTAGTCTTTTTCTTAATTGGTCTATGTGGCGTCTCCATACCCGGCCGTCCTCCATGTCCACTATATATGATTTCGGCCCAGTTATGCCTAGGATTGTCCCTTTTAACCATGTTGGGCCTTCGCTATAGTTGTGTGCCCATACTGGGTCACCTACTGACATTTCCCTGGTTTTTTCTTTGCTACCCTTGTACCCATCTGGGGTGTATGTTGGGTTTAATCGGTCTAACGGGCACCTGAGTTTTCTACCCATCAATAGCTCTGATGGGCTACGGCCCATTGTTACACAGGGGGTTCTATGTTGGACTGCCAAGAAGGTATCAATTTTGGTTTGCCAACCGCCTGGACTTATTCTAGATAGCGCTTCCTTGGCGCTCCGAACGAAACGTTCTGCAAGTCCGTTCGTTGCGGGTGGAAAGGCGCCGAGAGGACATGTCGGATGCCCTCCTCCGCTAAGTACCCCTCAAACTGGGTTGCCGTGAATTGCGGGCCGTTGTCGGAGACTAGGGTGTCTGGTAGGCCGTGTGTTACGAATAGATGCTTCAGGACTGTGATAACTGCTTCGGCCGTTGTAGTTTTCATAATTATGATTTCTAACCATTTTGAGTAGGCATGTACTACAATTAAAAAGGTCTGCCCATGGAACGGCCCGGCAAAATCTATGTGAATCCTGGACCATGGGCCCTGGGGTTTCTCCCACTCTCTAATTGGGGCCGTAGGGGGTAGTGGCCTTGACTCTTGGCAGGATTGGCATTTCCCTACCCTGTCGCTAATGTCGTTATCCATTTGGGGCCACCACACATAGCTCCTCGCTAAACTCTTCATCCTCACAATCCCCGGGTGGCCCACATGCAACAATTCCAACACATTTCCGCGTAACTTTTCCGGAATAACCACCCTATCCCCCCATAACAGACACCCCCCTTGAACCGACAGTTCCGATCATTTTTTTGCAAAGTCTTTGAAACGCTCGCCCGGCACAGCGGGCCATCCTCTTTGTACCCAACCGATTACAGTCCGTATGATAATATCCCTGTAAGATGCCCTAGCCACTTCCTTAGATGTAACTGGGCCAGAGTCCAAAGAGTCAATTAGCAAGACGGGTGTCCCCGGGGTCGGGTCTTCAATAGTCTCTGGTAAAGGGCATCTACTAAGAGCATCCGCATGCCCTAAGTCTTTTCCTGGGCGGTGAGCAATTTGTAAGAGTATGCTGCTAGGAAGATCGTCCATTGGGTCAGCCTGGGTGACAGTGCGATGGGTGTTGGGTGGTCGCCCGCTAGGAGTCCCAATAGGGGTCTATGGTCCGTGACTATCTCGAAATCTCGCCCAAATAAGTATTCATGGAATTTCTTAACCCCGTAGACTATGGCCAATGCCTCTCTGTCTAGTTGGCTGTAGTTCCTTTCTGCTGAGGACATTGTTCGGGAGTAATACGCTATAGGGGCTTCTGTTCCGTTCGGTAACCTATGGCTGAGCACAGCCCCCACCCCGTATGGTGATGCATCGCAAACTAGTACTAGGGGCAACGTACCGTTGTACTGGATGAGGAGGCTATCGCTGGACAAGAGGTTTTTTACCCCCTCAAATGCCCTAGCCTCAACCCTGCCCCAGGCCCACGTAGCTTTTTTTGCTAGTAATTTATGTAGTGGTTCGGCTACTGTTGCCTTATTCCTTAAGAATACTGCATAGAAGTTAACAAGCCCTAAGAATGCCTGTAATTCCATTTTATTTTTTGGAGCTGGAGCCTTTCTAATGGCTCGTACCTTGTTCTCAGTGGGGTGGATCCCTTCCCTATCTATTCGGTATCCTAGGAACTCTACAGATTCTACCCCTATTTGGCATTTGTTGAGCTTAACCTTAAGCCCAGCAGACCTGAAAATGCCCAATACTTTCCTCAGTTTTACCCCTAACTCGTCTAAGTTCTCTGCTGATACCAATACATCGTCAAAATAGGGGACCACCCCGGGTAGACCCTGTAATAGCCGTTCCATTAGGTTTTGGAATAACCCTGGAGCCACACTGACTCCGAACTGGAGCCGAGTACATTTGAAAGCACCTCGATGTGTGACAATTGTCTGTGCCTCGGCTGTGCTGTTATCTACGGGTAGTTGTTGGTAGGCTTGAGCCAAATCGAGTTTGGCGAAAACCTGCCCTTGTCCTAACGAGTGCAACAAATGTTGCACTACTGGGACGGGGTATGCGCTCTTCTGCAATGCTTTGTTAAGCGTTGCCTTGTAATCAGCGCAAATTCGGACTGAACCATCCGGTTTGACTGGGGTTACTATTTGGCATGGTCAACGGGAACTAGTATCCCCTGGCTTACTAGCTTGTCTAACTCCCTGTCAATCTTGGGCTTTAGGGCGAATGGGACCCTCCTGGCCTTTAATCTAATGGGGGCAACTTATGGATCTAGGTTGAACGAAATAGGGGTCCCCACATACTTGCCCAGGCAGTCCTCGAAGATGTCCTCGAACTCCTTCAGTAGATCATCTTTAAGGTTGACTTCGTTCCTGTAGACCCCGGTCACTCCCATGCCCAAAGCCCGGAACCAGTCCAGCCCTAGCAGACTCGGTAGAGCTCCATCTACGACGGTGATAGGCAGGGTCTTCTTGAACTGTCTGTACTTTACTCTGACAGACGTGACTCCTCGAACAGGGATCCGATTCCCTTGATAGTCTTGCACTCTCAGTTTCTGGTTTTGTTCTGTTTCCCTTCCCCCAATACTCCCAGCAAAGAGTCCGTCAGAGGCCTTCCTTTTTTTTCCCTTTTATTTACATAGATACATGTCCTGGCCACGTCTACCCACGGGCCTGCCAAGTTTCTGGAGATAACGAGGAAATTATAGATAAGGCCAGAATTACTCACGAATATATTCTTCCCTCCATGAATTAGCTTGCGCCAAATTCATTGCTTTGTCCGAGACAAAAAACCAGGAAGTCCCGCCTCCTATTTATAGTCTCTGCAGATGTCACTGCATGACAATTATGACTTGGCTTTGTCCCAACTCTTCCGCTGCTGCGCACGCCGATCAAGCCTTCGTAATCTTGCGTCCCTCCAAAACTGTTCTTGGGGCGTTGCCAAATCAGAAGAAGGCCCGGGAGAATCAGGCCTTGCCGGCCCCTCCCTTTGAGTGGGTGCCAGGGAGGGAGAGGGCTCAAGAGAAGCAGGGCTTGCCAGGTCTTCTCCCTCATTTTCTGAATCATCCGAGTCCAGGAGTCTGGGTCCAGGAACCTGGGTCACAACACTATCCCTCACCGCAGGGCCCTTCCCCCGGGGCTGACGATCGGGATGCGGTCGGGCTGGGTTCTGCTCATGGAAGGCCTGCACCAGGTCAGGGGCATGAACGTCGGAGGCATCTACCCAGGAGAAATCAGTCCCGTATCCCTTCCACGCGATCAAATATTGGAAACGACCCTTTAGCCAGCGAGAGTCTCGTACGCTGTGGACTTCATATTCCTCCGACCCGTCCTCGGCGACAGTGACGGGTGCTGTTGGGCACCGAAGGGGACTCGGTGTGGCCTCAGGAACCAGAAGGGACCGGTGAAAAACGGGGTGGATCCGCATGGATCGTGGCAGGGTCAGTCGGTAGGCTACCGGGTTGATGACTGCCTCGACAGGGAACGGGCCGATGAATCGGTGGTCCAACTTCTTTACCGGTCGGTCGGACGGGAGGTGTTTGGTGGAGAGCCACACCGGTCTCCAACTGCCAGCGGGGCGTTGCCCGTCGGGAGCGGTCAGCGGACCGTTGTAGTCCTCCTTTGCCCGATTCAGCTGCTGGCGTACCAACTGTTGGACCGCATGCAATTCCGTCAGGAAGGTCTGCGTTCGGGAACAGGAGAGTCGGTGGTGCCAGAGGAAGAGCCGGATGGTACCCACATTGGCAAAGAACGGGTCATCTGAGTAGAGGTGTGCTGAGAGTTGTTAAAAGCAAACTCCGCCAGAGACAGGTAGTCGGCCCAGTTGTCCTGTTGCTGGTTGATGAAGCAACGGAGATACTGTTCCAGTATACCGATGACCTTCTCTGTACCCCCGTCGGTCTCCGGATGGTGCGATGACGACAGACATACCTGCACCTCCAACGCGGCCATCAGGCTCTTCCAGAAGCGGGCTGTGAACTGAACTCCGGTCCGAAACCACCCTGTCCGGTAGACCATGGGCGGAAGATGTGCTGCAGAAAGAGACGGGCGTTTTGCGGCTGTGGGCAGTCCGCGGCATGGGATGAAGTGTGCCATCTTGGTGAGCATGTCCACCACCACCAGCACCGTGGTGAACCCAGAGGACGGCGGCAGGTCTGTCAGGAAATCCATAGAGATCGCCCCCCAGGGTCTGTCGGGTGTCGGCAAGGGCTGGAGGGGCCCGGGGGGGGCCCCCGTGGCGGTCTTGGCTTGCCGGCACGGTACGCAGGGTGTGACATAGGGATGGATATCATGCCGCACTGGGGGCCACCAAAAGGTCCGTGTCACCAGGTGGAGGGTCTTGAAGAACCCAAAATGTCCTGCTGCAGGGTTGTCGTGGCACTGGGTCATGACGAGGGCTCGGAGTGGTCCTGTGGGCACATATAATCGCCCCCGAAACTTGAGTAAGTCCTCCTCCAAGGTCCAAGGAGACGTGGGGCCCACCTCCGCTCTCCTTTGCTGCGACCAGGCGTCCTGGCGCTGCGCCTCTCGCACCTGGGCCCGCAAGTCCACTGGCTCCCGTGCTGCGGCCAAGGCTTCTGCCGGCAGCACTGTCCGTGGAGGAAGGGGTCCTTGGCGCGGAGGTACTCTGGCTTGGGGGACAGGGCATCCGCCCTCCGGTTGTGACCGCTGGGAATGTAGGTCACGCGGAAGTTGAACCGGGCAAAAAACAACGACCACCGGATCTGCCGCTGGTTTAACTTCCGAGCTGTGGTGAGGTGCTCGAGATTCCGATGGTCCGTTCGGACCTCCACCTGATGTCGGGCCCCCTCCAGATGGTGTCGCCAAGCCTCGAATGCAGCCTTGATAGCCAGCAACTCTTTTTCCCAGATAGTGTAGTTGCGCTCGGAAGGGTTCAGTTTCCGGGAGTAGTAAGCGCAGGGAAAAAGTGTGCCACCATTCGTCGGAGCCTGTAGCAGCACCGCTCCCAGAGCCACATTGGACGCGTCCGTTTCCACCACAAAAGGCCGGAGCGGGTCGGGATGCCTCAGGACGGGTTCCGTGACGAAGGCTTTCTTGAGGGCTGTGAATGCTTCTTGCTGCGGGGGACCCCACCGGAATGCAACCTTCTTCCTGAGGAGCTGGGTAAGTGGAGCTGTCAGTGTGGCGAAGCCCGGGATGAAGGTCCGGTAGTAGTTGGCGAAGCCCAGTAGGCGCTGAACATCCTTCACCCGACGAGGGCTTCCCAGCTACACAAAGCTTCTACTTTACATGGGTCCATGGCTATGCCCTCGGGCGAGATGATATGCCGAGGAATTCTATGGAAGTCCGGAAGAAGACGCATTTCTCCAGCTTCGCATTGAGTTGTTGCTCCATAGCGTTGCAGAACCAGACTGACGTGTCGAAGGTGGCTTTCCTGGACCGGGAGTAAATCAGGATGTCGTCGAGGTAGATAACCACGAACCGATCCAACATGTCTCGGAACACGTCGTTCATGAAGTGCTGAAAAACGGCGGGAGCATTGGTCAACCCAAATGGCATGACAGTGTATTCGTAGTGTCCGTATCGGGTGCCGAATGCCGTCTTCCATTCGTCTCCTTCTCGTATCCGCACCAGGTTGTAGGCCCCCCGGAGATCGAGCTTGGTGAAGATCGTGGCCTCCGCAACCTTTCCAGTAGCTCCGGGATGAGCGGCAGGGGTAGCGATTCCGCACCGTAATGGCGTTTGGCGGCGGTAATCACAGCATAGCGCAAGTCCCTGTCTTCTTCTTCACAAAGAGGACCGGGGCGAGAGGGACTTTGAAGGCGGATGAACCCTCGGGCCAGGTTTTTGTCCAGGAAGTCCCTGAGGCCGGCCAACTCGGGCTCCGACATGGAATACAGGCGTCCCACAGGCAGTGGTGCGTTGGGCAGAAGGTCCACGGGGCAATCGTAGGGCCGATGCGGGGGTAGTCGGTCCGCCTCCTTCTCGCTGAACACGTCGGCGAAGTCCGTCAGCTCAGGAGGCAAGGTGATGGCAGCGGTGGGGCGTTCTGGCCGGCACAGGTGTGGCGGATGTGATCGACGCACTGCAGACTCGGGAAAGAGATGGCGTTCGCGACCAGGCCACCTGAGGATCGTGGGTCCGGCCAGGCCAACCCAAGGACCAAGGGAAAATGAAGGTCCGCCGTGACATAAAACTGGATCGCCTCCTCATGGTCCCCAATAGCCAGGCGCAAAGGCTGGGTGGCGAATTTAATGGGGCGGACACCAGTTCTCGTCCATCAATTGTCTCTACCGCATCGGAGGGTCCACGGAACCACGGGACCGCAAACTGGGTCACAAAGGCCTGGTCCATAAAGTTTGTTGTGGCCCTGAGTCCACCAGCGCATGCGCCTGGAGCCCGTCCGACTGGTTCCCCAACCATATCCGTGTGTCCAGAATCAGATGCCGAGGGGCCCAGAGTCTACTTCCATAGCGTCCAGTGGGGGCTTAGTACGTGCCCGACCTAGGGTTTCCCGGTCGGGCCTGCTCCATTCGATTGGTCACGCTGTGATTCGGGGACGGCGTCGTGCCCCACTCGCTCTGGGGCAAGAAGCGGCGAAGTGGCGGGCTCCCCACAGTACAGGCACAATCCCCTTGGCGCCTCGGTTCCGCTCCTGGGCTGTTAGGCGAGGTCTGGCGCTCCCAACTCCATGGGCTCTTCCGCAGCGGTTACAAAACGTGGGCGACCCTGGGTGCTGGTGGTGCAGGAAGTGGGGTGCAGATGTCGACGGAGGGTCCCGGGGTGCGACGGGACGGTCGCCGTTGCAGACGGGCATCGAGGCGGAGACAAAGGGGCACCAAGTTGTCGAGGGTCCGCGGCGCCTCCACGCGGGCCAGCTCGTCTTGCAATTCCTCTGAGAGTCCCTCCTGGAACGCGTCCACCAGCGCTGCATCATTCCAGTCAGAGTCCTGGCACAAAAGACGAAATTCGGCGATGTACTCCTGCAGGGGGCGTTTCCCTGACGGAGGTCCTTAAGGGGGCTGGTTGCCGTCAGCATTCGAACGGGGCCCCCATACATGGTGCGTAGGTGCTGCCAAAAACGCTGTTGGTCCGCCAGCAGGGGGCTGTCCTGGAGCAAGAGGGGCGTGGCCCATCGAGCAGCCGAGCCGGAAAGAAGGTTAATCACGAAGGCCACCTTAGCCCGGTCGTCTGGGAAATCCTCTGGCCTCATAGCCATGTAGAGCTGGCACTGTCCCAAGAAGGTCGGGAACATCTCAGGCTGCCCAGAAAACTTATCCGGCACGGTTATCGGGCACTTGCGACGAGGAGGAGGAGTGGGAGGATGGGGGGGGGCTGCAGGCACATTCCTGGCAGCAAGTTGGCCTGCCAAGTGAGCCACTTGCTGCTGGAGCTGTTGATTAGCCGCGTGTAGCTGCTCTAACTGCTGCTGTACCTGCTGCTGATCCATCTTTGGTGGAAGATGTTTTAGTCAGGTCTCGGACAAAATGTTCTGTTTCCCTTCCCCCAATACTCCCAGCAAAGAGTCCGTCAGAGGCCTTCCTTTTTTTTCCCTTTTATTTACATAGATACATGTCCTGGCCACGTCTACCCACGGGCCTGCCAAGTTTCTGGAGATAACGAGGAAATTATAGATAAGGCCAGAATTACTCACGAATATATTCTTCCCTCCATGAATTAGCTTGCGCCAAATTCATTGCTTTGTCCGAGACAAAAAACCAGGAAGTCCCGCCTCCTATTTATAGTCTCTGCAGATGTCACTGCATGACAATTATGACTTGGCTTTGTCCCAACTCTTCCGCTGCTGCGCACGCCGATCAAGCCTTCGTAATCTTGCATCCCTCCAAAACTGTTCTTGGGGCGTTGCCAAATCAGAAGAAGGCCCGGGAGAATCAGGCCTTGCCGGCCCCTCCCTTTGAGTGGGTGCCAGGGAGGGAGAGGGCTCAAGAGAAGCAGGGCTTGCCAGGTCTTCTCCCTCATTTTCTGAATCATCCGAGTCCAGGAGTCTGGGTCCAGGAACCTGGGTCACAACAGGTTTGTAGTTGGCGTTTTGCGATGTCTGGCAGGTCCCTCGCGATGGTGTCCCAAGATATAATTGTGATTGATGAGCCAGTGTCCACCTCCATTTTGCACGGCACTCCTTCAATGTATGTTTTGGTAAAAATCTTTTTTTCTAGTCGTGTCAATGCGTGGCCCACTCTCACAGTGGTTTGATTCAGCTTCGCGCCCTTTTTGAAAGGACCAATCCCGGGCCGCTTCGCTGCTCCGGCGCCCTGATTGGTCGGTTTGAATTTTTGGCAGGAAGGTTGGGGGGCTCGACAGGCCTGAGCTATATGTCCTTTCTTTTCGCACCGTCGACAGACTGCGTCTTTGAACCGGCAGTTTTGTCGTTGGTGTTGGCCCCCGCAACTCACGCATTCGTCCCGGTCACCTCTCTCCGGCCTCCCGGCGTGGAAAACCTCTTCCTCTTTCTCACCTTCCAATTCGGCCTGGACTTCCTCGCTGTGGACTGGTGTTGTTTTCGCTCCGGCACCCTGCGCGTTCGGCTTTTGCAAGGTCTTTGCCGCTTTGGTGGACATTTCGTGAGCCCTGGCCTCGTCCAAGGCTATGGCCAGAGTTAGGTTGCTTTTGGACAGCAACCGCCTCTGTAGTCGGATGTCCCTGACCCCACAAATGAGTTGTTCGAATAAGGAGTCCTCTAAATCTCTGTACTCACAGTGGTTTGTGGCTTTCCTTAACGCAGCCATGTACATGCTTATCGATTCACCCTCTCGCTGTACCCGTTGCCTCAACTCAAACCTTTGGACAAACTTTGAGGGTACCGGCGCATAGTGTGCTCGTAGAGTTGTTTGTAGTGTTTGCCACGGTACCGATTGTACCGGCGTTGGTTCCGACAGCGACTCCGCGGTATCAAAAACCTTGGGTCTGCAGTGGCTCAGGAAGTACGCTCGCTTCCGATTATCCAAGACTCCTTGCAGCTCGTTTGCTTCGAGGAAACACTCGAAGTGAGCCATGTACGACCCCCATTTCTCCTTGGCTGGGTCAAATGGCGCTGGCGGCGTGTAGCTTGACATCGCTAATATCCGCCCTTGAAAACTGGCTGGGTTCGGGAATTCTTTTCTCCTTCAGCTCTTTTCCCAATCTCACTGCCTCAATATCCCATCCTCGTCGCCAATGTTATGTTTGGGCAATGAAGAGGCAGGAGACCAGTGAGTGACAACAGCTCTTTAGTTTATAGTGATCCCAGCAAAAACAACAGGCAGAAACCCCTCTTTAAATACTCTTTTGTCTGAGGTTTCAACCAATCAGGAACGTGCTTTGTTCCCACCCAAACTTCCCTCCTAAAGTTTAAATACATTACACACCTTTATTCAGTAGGAGCCACAGAAGCATTATTTGACAGTCCATGTCCCAGCTACATCTCTGGCATTTCCAGATGAGTCTAAAACCCTAGAGATTTACTTATGGTTCTTGCTGACTATATTGCAATAGATGAATCACTCTGTGCAACCTAGTATAAGAAATCTTCCCATGAAACACAATTTCAGTAACTCTTCATGCATTACTATAATTTTGAAGAATATTATGTTGAGGTGTTGGATATATGCATACAGGCAGATTTATACCAATCAGACATTTGAAGTCTATGCTAATGATGCCAATACCATGTTTTTCAATATTGTCTGTTTTCATTAATAAAATTTATGTTCACAAGCACAACCAGAAATTACAACTTTTTATTAGAATCCTCTCCTCTTAGCAAATGTTAGAAATGCATACAATTAGTGTGTTTGTATTGAAAAATCAAAGATATTAGTTTGTATTCTGTTTATAAAGTATTTTTCTTTTACCAGGTCAGAGGAGGCTCAAGTAGCAAATACATTCTTTTCATGGAGCAAGGAGTTCCCTGCACTTAATTTAAATAATTAAACAAATGAAAGAGACACCAGTTTAAAAAATACACTGACAAATTAACCTTTTGCCCAAAGTTTCATAACTTATTCATTGTTTTGCACATGTTGCACTCTGCAATAGGGAGATATAGTTAAGTTCTTTGGTTTTATTCAGCCATAAGTCCTGCTTAATTGAAAAAAAATGAACACTGTTATTATCAGAAAATATTCCACCAAAGCTATGCATATCTTTTTAATCAAGGAGGCCTTTATTATTCTCCGGATGGAGTTAGGAAATTTTAAACACAAAGTAAGGATGACTAATACACTGAGTTTATGAGAACCCAAGCTGAAGCTGCTGATATGCTATCTATAAGATATGCCTTCTCCTGCCTCATTTAGAATTTATTCTAAATTTATTCTCCATTCTGGAGAAAAAAGGTCCAGTAAACGTTGTCCGTATATGTTCTTGGACTACAGAAGCTACAGCAGCAGAACACTTGTTAAATCTTATCTGTTCTCCAACTTGGAAATAATCGGGGTAAGGGAAATGGGGCCAAGTGGAACCCAACCTAAATCAAATAAAATTGTGGAGAAATGACAGACAAGCCTAAAAATATGTTAGGATCCCTCCTGGCAGTAACTTGCCACATGGACATAACTGATAATGTTTAATGGTGCAGACAACCTTGGGCAACAGGATGAAGAGTCTTAGACTAGGCAATGTCTTAGACTAGGCAACGTCGGGCCTCTGTGGCTCAGACTGGTAAGACAGTCTGTTATTAACAGCAGCTGCTTGCAATTACTGCAGGTTCAAGCCTCACTAGGCCCAAGGTTTGACTCAGCCTTCCATCCTTTATTAGGTAGGTAAAATGAGGACCCAGATTGTTGGGGGCAATAAGTTGACTTTGTATATAATATACAAATGGATGAAGACTATTGCTTGACATAGTGTAAGCCGCCCTGAGTCTTCGGAGAAGGGCGGGATATAAATGCAAATTAAAAAAAATGTTGGATAAGAGGCAGCTGAGCCTGCAGAAGGAATGGGGGTGTGGGGAATAGCTCACAAGGGACCCTTCCGTTTCTTGAATTATAAAGACGATGGTGGGGGGGGGGGAGACTGTGCTTCCAGACTTAAAAGATTTTGTTAATGTAACCTTACAATAAAGGTAAAGCTAGTACTTCTGGATGTGCTTCTTATTTGGACCACCTCACAAGGCTGACATAATGCTACCAAAGTATCCAATGGCTCACTCCATAGGCAGGTCTGCTGAATCTAGTGCCATCCAGACATGTCAGATTACAACCTGCAGAATGTGCAGCCAGGGTGTAACACTTAAGTGGGAATTCCTTGAAGTGTGATCTCAGATATCTGGATGTGTCAGCTAGACCAGAGGTCTCCAACCTTGGCAACTTTAAGACTTGTGGACTTCAAGTCCCAGAAGGCCACAAGTCTTAAAGTTATCAAGGTTGGAGACCTCTGAGCTAGACAGAAGGCAGCCATGGGGAAAAGGGCTAGAAGAAAAAGGATCTGAATAATCAAAGCCCAGAAAAAAAAAACCTGTCCCAAGGGTGTATCTGTGGTTCTCCTCCTGGCTTGCCATGGCTCTTTTAGTTACTCATACAAGTTTCAGATTCTGCACAGGGCTTCTGTTGATTCTAGGAAAAAAGGAAAATACTTTTGCTAGTTTCCTTAGCAACAAGCATCTACTAACTTGCTCTGTTTTTGTTCATTTGTAACTAGATTTTTTGTGGGAACGTGTAGATATTAGTCTAACCAAACTCTATTTTTTGGAACATGTTATTTTTCATAACACAAGGGCTATCAATAGATTCAAACTCAATGTAATTCGCTCTAATCTTGATTGTACGAAATATGACTTTTGCAATAGAGTAGTAAATGTCTGGAACACTCTACCTGATCCTGTTGTTAGTCTCTCTAATCCCCTTACCTTTTACCTTAAACTGTCTAACCTGGACCTTTCATGTTTCTTAAGAGGTCCCTAAGAGGGCATGCGTAAGCATACCAGCGTGCCTACCATCCCTGTCCTACTGTCCCCATTTATATGTAATCATTCTATGTGTTTATGGCTAATTTTGCCTATTTATATCCTTTTATTTGCGCCAATTTTTTTCATGTATCCATGTCTATATCTATACTGTTACTTGTTTCCTTGTACTTGTTGAAAAATAAATAAATAAATAAATAAATATCTTTAATGTTACCTACTGTCTAATATTTTGGGAAAGAAATATTAGCTATGAGATAACATTACTGTCTACAGTGTTTCTAGTTATTTTGTAATGTGATCTTCGCTCTTATAACTTCAGACTCTTAAGCAAAGGCAGAGAACAACATGAGCCATGCTTCCTCCATGCAGGAACCATGATTCAAAACTCTGAGCTACTGTAGTTCTTGAGTAACAAAAATCAACTTGCTCCCACTGCAAAAATGGAGGAAATTGCTAAGCTCTTTCAACATGATTTCAACATGTGCCATGCACATTTTTGTCTGTCTTACCAAACATTTGAGCTTAGTATGAAGGAATAATTGATGGTCAATATATTATTCTTCCTGCATATCAATTCCCATTGAAGGCTACGATGATACCATGATAGTATAGTTTTACAGAAAAGCAGTTTTCCTAAGAGCTGTAACCATGGTTGTGAATAAAGAGTCTCTGGTATGCATTCAGTGAGTGTAGAGATGAGTGGATCAAAAAAGTTAAGGCTGGCTGTTGTGTTATGCTAAAGTCAGTCAAAGTGGGGCAGCTTTGAGCTTCTCCCTCATCTGCTACTGTCTTTATGTGTTTTTTTTTATTGAAAAAGTTTTTACAAAAAAAAAAAGCTTCCCCCCCCACCTTTCCCCCCTCCCCCCTTACCCCCCCTCCCCCCAAACCCCCCCCCCGACTTCCCGGAACAAACACAAGATATAGTTAAAAATAAAACAAACATATGCTAAAAAATTTTCCTCCTAACTCAATTACACTCCTGCATTTCTCATTAAATCCTAACCTCCCCCAATGCAATCAGAAATAATACATCCTAATCATTCAAAGGCAGTCTGATATCTCTTCATCTGATATCTGTTTTGAATATAGTCAATCCATTTTTTCCATTCATTTAAGTATCTTTCTTGCGTATTGTCTTTCAAAAAGGCTGAGATTTTTGCCATCTCAGCCAAATTGGCAACTTTCAATATCCATTCTTCTATTGTAGGTAATTCTTTTTTCTTCCAGTACTGTCCTATCAGTAATCTTGCCACTTTTATTAGATTTAAAATCAATTTAGTCTCAATTACTGTACAGTCCGTGATAATTCCCAGTAAAAAAAATTGCGGCAGGAACTTTATCTTCTTTTTCAAAACATTTTGTAAAATCCACCAAATTCTTATCCAAAAAGCCTTAATATTCTTGCAAGTCCACCAAATATGAAAATATGTAGCATCATCATCATCAGTTACATCTTCAACATTTTGCTTGCATATCTGGATACGTACACGACAATTTCTTAGGATCTAAATGCCATCTATAAAACATTTTATAAAAATTTTCCCTTAAATTCTGTGCCTGCGTAAATTTAAAATTTCTAACCCAAATTTTTTCCCAAGTTTCCAATAATATTGGCTCCTGAAAATTTTGTGCCCACTTTATCATACAATCCTTCACCAAATCCCTTTCAGAATCTATTTCAAGTAACACATTATACAATCTCTTTATATGCTCCTGAGACTGATTTCTAATTTGCTTTACCAAATTTTCCTCATTCTACACTATACCAATTTTCTGATCTTCCTTCCATCTAGCACGTAGTTGCCCATATTGAAACCAAGTATAATTTTTCCCTTCTTCTTTTAATACGTGCAGAGATTTTAACTGCAAGTTACCTCTTTCAGTATACAAAAGATCTTTATATGTAATCATTTCCTGATTCTGTTCTATATTTATATTCTCTATTGTATGCCTGGGACTCGCCCACATAGGAACCTGTCTTTATGTGTTAAGCTGATATTTTTGTAACGGCTGTTGCATACCATCTTTTAAGTTTAAGGCCATATTCATATCCTCATGTTACCAAACCCCTCGTGAAGGAAAAGGATAAGGATTTTTGCTACAGAAAGTTCAACCCTCAATCCTTACATACTCATTTAAGGATCAGAAAAAAGGTACCAAGATGTGCCTTTAAGCCCTATAGATAAAATCCCACTAAACAAAGCAAATGAGCCATCTTAAACCTTCCCTCATCAAAGATGTAGCTAGGAAGAACTTAAAGGAGCCAAGCCATGATTTGCTGCTTTGATGTATCTCTACTTCATCCTACGCATAATTATTTTTCAGGCTGGAAAACAAGGGGAGTAACTGCTCTTGATATATTTCTACAAGAGAAGTGGATGTTATTAGGGTGAACTTAGCAAAATGAAATGCTTTTGGGTGTGATTCAAGGTGCTGGTTATGACCTATATAAAGCATCACATGGCATGGGGCCTGATCATCTGAGGGGTTGCCTATCTTCCTAGGTCTGCTTGGCAAACAGAATTGGCAGGCATCAGGTCGCCTTGATTAAACAGTGACATCTTTCATGATCCAGGAAGTGCAGCTTCTCTGTGGCACCTGCCCTCTGGAATAAGGTCTTTCCCAATTCCTATCCTTATGGTGTTCTGATAGGCCTTCAAGATCAGCAGATCTCCTAGGCCTTGGATTGGTGGGTGGAACTCCATGTTAGTTTGTGTCTCTCATATGTTCACATGTTTTGATATCAGTGGTCCAGATTTACCATTTGCTTCCTTTATTGCATTTTTAACCTGTTTTTATTGTATTTGTAGTTGTTTCTTTTTGAAAAAATGGTGAGTTGTCCACAGTTGGTCTGGAATTGATCAGCACTGAAGCATAAATAAATAAATAAATAAATAAATAAATAAATAAATAAATAAATAAATAAATAAATAAATAAATAATGACCTCACTACTATTAGTGTAAATTAGATTAGGACTGGATGGGCTTAATGGAACGATGTTATTTAATTAAGACTTGGCCCAATGTCATCCATCTTTATAATTAAAGGTAAATGGAGAATGAGAGCTAAATTTTAGAGCACATCTTAAAGCAAATGCTATTGTCTTGGAGAGAAAAAAATAACTTGGGCAGGAAATGTAAAAAGAATTACAATCTTTCTGTTACCTCACAATCCTAAATGTCATCATATCATCATTGGAGGGAGGATACTGTGATACTGGGAAGATGCGTATCTAATTTATGTATTTCTTTTAGTTTCTGCAACTGTTGAATTTTAAGCAGTTGTCTATACACCTGGAAGCATTAGAAATATTAATGAGTATAAAAAAACCATTTCTTTCTGTACATATAGATTCACAGCAAAAAATCAGGAGGTCAAGAAGTCAAATAATTTTGATGTAAGCTATATAATTAATTGAGTCTTCTATAAAGAAATGGATAATTTAGCTTTAGGTACAGTTTCACATTTCATGGAAATCGTTCAGCAGAAAACATAGCAATGAGAAATAGCAACTAACTACTGTGTTAACCTTAGTTAACAAGCACAATAACTTCTGAGTTAAAGTATCACTTCAAACTATTGGTTTTGCTTGACAACTACATATATCAAAGGCCTCACCTCTCATTGATACTCATGGATATCTTCATAGCGTAAAGTTAGCATACAGCGTATGTGCTACATGATTTACTGTAGCATAAGAGGTTGAAGATATAAGCAGATCTGGAAACCTCTGGAGAATTTGCCATTTGAAAGAGTTATGATTTTCCAGTGTTGGTGATTATTCCCTTTTTCTAAATCAGAAAATGTCATAATATGGGTAGTCAAATTTAAAGGTTATTATCATTTTTATTTTGTATATTTTGTCAATCAAATTACAGACATGCTGTAAAGCAAGGGTCCCCAACCCCCAGTCTGTAGACAGGTATCAGTCCACAATCCGTTGGGAACAAGGCCACACAAGTAGATATGTGTGTGCAAAGCTCCATTTGTGTAAGTAGCAGGCCTATGCATGAAACCATGCCCTCCTACACCCAGTGCTGCCACTGCTACCACTGTAGGTCCCCAAAGGCAGGAAGGCTGGGGAACCACTGCTGTAAAGAAATTCAGAGTTCTTGAGGAAAGTATGAAAGAACCATTAAGAGGGGAAGAAAGGAGCAAGACATTAAGAGAGGGATTACACAATTAAGAGTTTGAAGCAAGTGTGAGAAGGAAGCTCAAAATAATCCCGCTTTCACTCTGTTTAGTATCAGCTGAGACTGGAAGAAGAAACTCAGGCTTTCAAGTTTCTTCTAATATAACCTACAATGATAAAGTAGCACTCCAGGAATCCCTGTAGAGTTCTTTCTTGACCTGGCCTTCTTCAAAAGCATACATGCACATGTGTGTGCGTACACACACACAAACACACTTTTATAATTTGTGGGGGGGGGAATTGTTGAGTTTTTCAAAGATGAAAATTGTTCAACAACTTTAAAATTCCTTGATGAAGTTCCAGTTTGAGGAGCATCTGTAGGTGGGTGCAAAAAAATTCAAGATGGTGACCGTGACCATATGAAACAAGCTTGGCTCTTCTATTATGTGTGTTGTAACATATATATGAAGAAACTTTTTTCTACATCCCATGAAAACGTCTGCCCAATAGGGTATAAAATGTGTAATAGTGTTTTTGTGTATATATTCTTAGAACTGCAGCCTCTAATTACTCTCATCAATAATCTTACAGAATGAATAAATCTCAATTACCAACATCAGATACTTCATCAGATACTTCATAAAAGCATTTTCTCAACATGACTATCATTTTATGCTTGATGACTTAAATATAGAATATTCAAAATCTAAAAAGGAGTTTAGTTATTCCTTTTGAGATTAATTGAAATCGGCAGTGGTAGCACTTTGTTTGCAGGAAGCAAGATTTCATACAAATCCATTCTCATTACCCTAATCAGCGACATAGAAAAATGGCAGCAGTTTGTGCAAAAGGTTGTGCTTCATTGCTTTCTGGCTAAAGGGAAACTGCATTTACTCAAATTATCTCAAATTTGTTGGAATGCACTAATTTCTATAATGTCATTCCTCTTATAAAAACAGTTTAATTAATTAAATGGACATTAATCAATTATACTGCAGATAAAGTGCCTATAAACACTATGGTAAAAATGTGCAAACAGATGCTTTAGAGCAGGGATCTCGAACCTTGGCAACTTTAAGCCTGGAGGACTTCAACTCCCAGAATTCCCCAGCCAGCAAAGCAAAGCTGGCTGGGGCATTCTGGGAGTTGAAGGCCTTCAGGCTTAAAGTTGCCAAGGTTAGAGACCCCTGCTTTAGAGCAACTCCTGAAATTATCACCCAGCTATAATTTTTAACGTGACAGAAGGGGAAAAATAAAAGTTGCACACAGAAGCCTCACACAAACGTATTTAATCACAACTACTGTTTAATTTTCCCGGCCTTGCCTATGTTTAGAGGTTGAGCCTGCAATATACAGCTTAACAGATGGTTTCCACCTACAAAAAGGTGTACAATCTTGTGCTTCAAGTACCCTTGCTTATACCTCTCATTGTGAGGGGTGTGTAAGTGTGTGTGAATAGATGTAGATTTAAGACAACCAGCAAATTTTGGTTGCCATTCCTTTTCTTACAGCTGGGTGTTCTTTTTTGTTCTTTCCAACACAAGCAAATGTTAGAAATAAATACTTAAAAGGGATTGAGACTCTACAGGTCTCAGCACATTTAGTAATGAAAATCTCTATAAATTAAGCCTTTCTTTATGATACACGTTGGCCCTTATTAATTGATATTGTTAAGATATTGTTTCTGCATGCATTCACAACTTGAGTCAAAGATGAGCCTTCTCCATCCCATTATAGGCTTGTTGTTATGCATTTGGTGCAATTTTTGCCAAAAAACGGCCTTCTTCTCAGTTCTCCGGTCCCATGAGTCAGGTTCAGTAGTACAGATGAACTTGCATTCTGTAAAAAACTAAAGATTAAAGCCTCTTTCTCAAACAGAAATAGAGTGAATTAATTAGCAGCTTTTATTGTATTGGAGAGAAATACAATAAATACCTTGTGTTTAATTGCCCCCTACTGGTCATAAAATGAAAATGTATGCTAATATCAAACTAAAGCCACACCTGTAGTAAACCTTTATTATGAAATAAAATATTCCAATTCTAAACATGCTCATTTGGACAAATTCCATTCATTATTGTATGATTCTCAGTGACCATTCACAGCTGCTACAAAGATCACTTTCAAACAAATTTCAAACTAAATGGTCAGAATATTTTAAAGAGCAAAATAATGCAAATTCTGTGAATGAAAATTTGCAATCAGATATTTATGCTGAATTATGTCATTGTATGCTGTACTAGAGGAGCTTTCCCATGAGTCCCCCTCCCCCAGCTGTTGTTCCACTAAAAATTTCAGAATTTTCAGCCAGTGAGACATGTGGGTACAGAACTAGCATATTATAATACACATATCTAGAGGATAATCAGTTGTGAAAAGCTATATTATGCTTGCTGCTGGGAGGGAGAAGGGTTATTTAACTTCAGAGGTAAGCCAAATGCAGATCATAAGACAGAAGGTAACTTTATGAGTAGCACTTCTACATGAAATGTTTTGTACCATTTTGGGATTGACTCTGGACTTGTTTAGTTTCTCAGTACTAACTGCTTTTGGAAATGGAAGTACTTTCTTTTTGGCTCTCCTCTTTATTTGAAATGACAGGAAAGCTGAAGTTTTCCTCTGAATTGCTGTTCTGCAGATTTTGTGGATGATTAATTTTCTGATTGTAGGAAGATTCAATTCCAGGTTTCAAGTTCAGGACAGCTATTATTCTCTCCAACCGACTTGAGGTTTAGCAGCCTGTACATATGTAGGGTTTAGAACTTATCTGTCTCACTCCAGGTATGTGTGACAGAACACAATGATAGATACAGGTGCATGATTCCAATGTTTAAAACTGGAAGGATGCCAACATACGATCATTTTACCTTTGCATCTCACAGGGCTTCTTACATGCAAAGAGAATGGAGAGTGGGGTCTGTGAACCCTACTGTAAACTGCACATGTGAGGGATCTAGGTTGCACACTCCTCCCCCTCCCCTCAGTCCATGGGAAATTTGTCTTCCATGAAGCAAGTCCCTGATGGGGGCTCCCACCCTCTGGAATGAACTTCCCCCAGGACTTCGTCAACTTCCTGACCTTCGAACCTTCCACCGCGAGCAGGACTGGACTAGAATTTCAATTTTAAATTTAATTTTAATGGGGTTTTATCATTTTAATTGTAATTTTAAATTTTGGCCTATTTAAATAAGTTTTTTAATTAGTTTTTATTTTGTATTATATCTGTATTTTTATCGGGCTGTAAACCGCCCTGAGTCCTTCGGGAGATAGGGCGGTATAAAAATTCGATTAAATAAAATAAAATAAAATAAATAAATAAATAAATAATGCCAAAAAAGGTTGGAGACCACTGGTCTGGATAATGAGCTCTTTATTTTGAATTGTCTTAGACTCTTAAGATATAATTTGACCTTAGATACTTATTACAGACAAGCGTCTAATATTGCAATTTAGCAATAGAAGATCTGACAATCGTCATTCTATGTTCCAAAATAAATTAGAGGCTTTTTTTCATGCCGGAGTCTAACAATAATTAGCCATTCTCCTCCAGGTCACACAACATATCTGGGCTCTGCTGACTTCATGATGCTCTCAAGCCTGACCACTGATCTTCCAGTCTCATAACATACAGTTCTTTAATCACTAAAATAAGAAACGAGGCAGGGGGCAGGCAGTCATGTATACATATGAACCAACCCCCATTGTCCCACTTAAGAGATTGCCAAAAGTTTAAGGGACATGAAAAGAACAACCTGGCAGTACTCAGTGTAGTCTAATGGCAAAGGCATTTTGAGTCAGAGCAGCACTTTTTCTTACTTCCAGGAAAGTAGTCCTATTAGCATTTTTCCTTGAAACTAAAATTGCACTAAAATTGCTATTGCTAAATTTCAATAAATCAATGTCTTTTTGCTCAAAAGAAAATCTTAGTGCCCAGTGGTATCTGCCTGGCCTCATAAAATGGAAGTGTTAAGTAGATTAAGACATAATTTGTGGTTACTTAGATTTAAATCTTTAAAGTACCATCCAAAAACATAAATTGTCCATTTTATCTTTCATTATATCCTATTTTAGAGTTGCACTTATGTTGAAATATTAAGAAATTTGATAGGATTAATCTCTCTCCCCCTCCCTCCCGTTATTCTTTATTCTGAATTGTCTTACTCTTAGATACAACTTGACCTTAAGATACTTATTACAGACAAGAATCTAATATTACAATTTAGCAATAGAAGATTGCTAAATCTCTCTCTCTCTCTCTAGCTTTCTGCATGTCTTACCTAAATGTGCAATACATGATTTCAAATGACTGTTGACTGTTTTGCAGACTCAGAATATCTCCTCAGTCAAGTTTCAAAACCTCCTAATGCATAATTTTCCAGTTATTGGAATTGGCAGTAAAAGTGCTAAAATTATGGTTTCAATTCACTATGTAATAACTACTGCTTTTTGGCCCTTGACAATACAGAATTGTGCCCAGTTGTCTCAAGTTTGTTTACACAAAACACTTTGGACAAAGAGGCTTTGACAAGACCCAGCTACTATATCAATCCTTTTACAGCTGGAGGATTTAAGAACAGTCAGGGCCTTTAGAGTTTGGTTTATTTGTCCAGTATGTGAAGTAGAGATAAATATAATAGCTCACAATATTATAAGCACATCTGTGCTTATTTTCCTAACAACCTGAACCTAAATATGATGTGTAGATATACTGTAACAATGCAGAGAAGACATCTGGGTAACATGGCAAGGCAAATGTGTTTTCTAAAATGCTTCAAATGTTAACTTATTTTCAAATATGTGATGTTTGGGGCAATTTGTGTATTTTTAATGACTAGACCTATTTTAAAGGTTACAGATTGGCTCAAAATTATACTTAAATTATGTCTTCACTTATATTTAACCATGGCAAATCATTCTTGACAACCATTTCTTTCCCTTACTTCATGATGTTGCTCTCATTTCATCTCTAGCCCATTTACACCGGTATTCAGTATTTGTCATCAATTGGTTCCAGGAGGTGCAACTTGTACTAAAGACAATGAGTGCCAAACAAATCACATGACTTACCAGGTGACCCTTTGTTTCTGCCAGGAAGGACTGTCTGTCCCTTTTTCCTATGTCAGCGACCTTCTCAGCATGGCTGACTTCCTGTCTGCCCTCTGTGACCATTCCTCTTTTCCTTTTGCAGTGACATTCCTGGCATGGCCAACTACCTGTCCGTTCTCCATGGCAGTAACAATTTTCCTATCACAACATGTTGAATACCAAACAAACAATGAGTACCGGAACAACATTTTCACAAAATGCATTGAATACCAAATCTGACAAATTTCGAAGCAGTTGAGTACTGTATTCCAACATCATCCAACAACAGATTACAGGTACGCAAATCATAAATGGCTGTCCCAAAGGTGCTTTTTCAAGAGGCAACTGGACTTTGCTTTTTTCCACCAATGTATAGATCTGCACATGTCTCACTGCATTTTACTGCATATACCACACTGCTCAGTTTTGTCTGGGTGTTTTATCCTTGGGGTGAACAAGTTTCTGCCTTAGTGTATAAAGTGTGCATGTATGTTGTGTGGGCTGAAGATCCTCCTGAGCTTTTCAGATATATGGTACAATGCAGTGAGTCGTGCAGATCTGTACACTGGTGAAACAAAACAACCACTTCTTTAAGACATGGCACAACATAGGAGAACAAACCCATCAGGACTAGATTCAGCAGTCCATCTGCATTTAAAAGACAAAGGTCATTCTTTTGAAGACAGCAAAAGAGGACAGTTTAAAAGAGGGGTCAAAGTAGCCATCTATGTCAAAATTGAACAGCCCTCTCTCAACAGAGGGGGAGGGATACAACCAGTGGTGGGTTGCTCCCAGTCCAGTCCGGTTCTTGTGAACCGGTAGTAATGGCGGTGGGAGACTCCGCCCACCTGGCCCAATGTCATGCGCGCTCCCATTGCGAACTGGTAGTAAAGGTAAGTGGAACCCACCCCTGGCTACAATATCATCTATCTCCAGTTTACAACACAGTCCTTTCAACAGTTCCCAAAAAAAAAAAAAAAGGCTCCAAACCCATTTGCACTATTCAGGTGACCCTGAGGATATATAAATCTCCAAATGGCCCCCGCGACTCTGTAAAAAATGCAAATGATCAGCTGTCTGCAAGGAATATAAATCCTTCCATTCCCCACCATCGTCAGAGCTGACGAAGCTTCTTGGGTAAGAAGCGAAATGTCTTCAAAGAAAACCAGAAAGTCCAGTTGTATCTTGAAAAAGCACTTTTGGGACACCATGACCTGGATGATTGAAAATTACCACAGACAAATCATAAACGGGTTAGAATGGAATTTGGAAGTAATCTCGAATTCCTGGCTCTGTAAGAAATAAATTGCTATAGCTTCTTTGACTACGCTTCTTCAGATTAAACATACACGACACCTCCAACTATTATTTTTCTTCTAGCCTCTATTCTTAGCTGTTCTTGATTGGGCACGGTCTAGTTTTTCAATAGTTTTCCTAAAATATGGTGCTCAAAATCTGATGCCCCACAGAAGGCTCACCTATCCTATCACCTTCTCTCTCTATCTCCCTCAGGCTTGCCCCAGAGAAACCTCACTTATCTCCATCGCCTTCTCTATCTCCCTCAGGCTTGCCCCACAGAAGCCTCATCTCTCCTATCACCTTCTAGATCTCCCTCAGGGTGCCCCACAATTGCCTGACCTAACCCTATCTCCTTCTCTATCTCCCTCAAACTTGCCCTGAGAAGCCTCCCCTATTTGTTGAAAGACATATCTTTATCTCCTCCTCTCTCTATCTCCCTCAGGCTTGCCCCACAGAAGCCTCACCTATCCTTCCTTTTCTTCTCTATGGCCCTCAGGCTTGCCCCACATATCCTTATCTCCTTCTTTCTCTCTTTAGCTCCCTCAAGCTTGCCTCAGAGAAACCTCACCCACCCCTATCACCTTCTCTATCCTCCACTCTTCTCTTTTCTCGCCAGAACCACCTGCTTTTATATCTTTTCTTCCTCTCCCCGCCTCCTCCTCTTTTCTTTACCGGGTGTGGATTCTGGCAGGCCTCCGGCTTTGGTCGCTGCCCGTCTCACCCACCCCTCTGAGGCCACCCGCTGCCCAGCTGGCTCTTAGCAGGCAGCGCTGATCATCTGGAACCGCGGACGCCGATCGAGGGGGCCTAGATCAGAAGAACCCCGGCAGCATCGTAGCCCTAGCCGACTCCCCTTCCCGCAAAGCCTGCATGCTGCAGTTTTTGCTCACCCCCAGCTAAATTTGTATGGGTGCTACCAACAAAATACATACAAAATACAAAAACTAGTTCATTGATTAACAAAAATGACAACAATGGCTGGCGGACCGCTTCTCAGGTTTTAATTGCATTAATATTGATATGCAATATTATTAATATGCAATATTAAGATTGCATTCTGTTCAACATGGCAAATGAAGTTTGGATTTCACTGTTAAGGGACACCGCTTTTACCACTAATCCCTTCTAAAAGCAATTCCGTGCAGCCGAGCTCGCTTTTCGTAACGGCGGCAATGGGAAAAATCCCCGCTCAGTTCTTTTCCAGGTCTTACTCAGTGAATGTGGAGAAACAATGGAAGAAAGTCCCCACAAAGAGGGGACTTATTCCCACAAAGAGAATAAAAAAAAAGACAAAAAGGCCATCGGGGTAAAAGAGGAAAAAAAAATTCACGAGGGATTTAAAATTGCACTCGTAGCTCTTACGTTTCGTGGGCGGGGCGGGACGAGACGGGCGGGGCGGGCGGAATTAACTCATGCAAGAACAGCCTTCCCCCTCTCCGCCCCTGTATCCAATGAGAATGGAGGGGCGTGACCAGCCTCCCTTTCGTGCCCGGAGACTTATATAAAGCCTTGAAAGGACTCGCGCGCCCTTTTGCTTGTACGTTCGGAGCGTGGTAAGTTTGTGGTGGGTGGGAGGACGGAGAAAAGCGGCCGTCGCCATTTTGTGCGTGGCTCGCCCTCCCTTTCTTCCCCCTCCACCTCTCTCGGGGGGATTTGCGACAACTATAAAGAAGGCAACTTGCACGAGGTCGGCACTCCTTTTTAGGGACAGCTCTTGTGGGGGAGCCCCTGATCCGGCGCATTTTACCTCTTATTTTTGAGCGGCGCTGAGACAGGGTCGAGCCTCGAATAACCTGCAATGGAGCTAACTTAAAAGAAAGGATGGGGGGAAAAACGGGAGGCTTCCCTTTCAAGGATAACCTCTTAATTGAAAAGCCTCCCCCAACAAAAAAAATTTTCCTTCCGCGCCAAAAGCCCGCAGTGCTGGATGGGAGCGCGATTATTGCCGGGAAAAGGAGAGAGCCGTCCAGTCCCTCGCGGTTCTTGCGGCTTGAGTGTCACTAAAAGTGTTATCCCTATGATTTATATTGATGTTGTTTCCTGATTGCTTATTTGTACCCTATGACTACCATTAAGTGTTGTATCTTAGAATTCTTGATGGAGGTATCTTTTCTTTTATGTACACTGAGAGCATATGCACCAAGACAAATTCCTTGTGTGTCCCATCACACTTGGCCAATAAAGAATTCTATTCTATTCTAAGAGATTAAACTGGCTATTCGAAGCTGTTAGGAGCCAGAATGCCCGTGCAGCCCTTGAAAAGTGCAAATTGTGGAGATCAGATGTTTTGCAGGACTTGCTTCGGGGAGAGAGATGCTTTGAGATTGCAAACTTGAGCCTGATGGGAGTGAGGCATACCGCTGATTAATGGGCGTGATTTAATGATAAAAGTACATGATTTAAACTAGAAGGACTTTGTTTCAATGCTCGGCTGCAACTCAAATTAGTGGCTAGAGAAGAGTGGAAAAATCTGGTTAGCTACTATAAGCGTAGTTAATTTTATAATAATTTAAAAATGACTACCCTGAACATTTTGGCTGGTGGACCAGGATTGGGAAGCTCTGAAAGCATGGCTTATGGATTGTCATTTGAATTAGTGATTTCATGCTGCATAGGTCAGAATGTTTTAATAGACACCTGCAGTTACACATGCAAGTGAATAACATGAAAACGAAGCTACTGCTGCCCTTCAGACATTAGGATTCACTTACAAAGCTTGATTACTGTACACGGGTATTTGATTTTAAAAACTCATATTTTTACGTTCCAGGAAATATGATCCTAAAACCTGTGATGGTGTTGCTGTTACACACAATGAACTCCGTGGTACGTTTCACAATTGAATGTTCATTTTAAGTTTCGCATTATGTATGATTGTAGGCGAATATATTTTATGAGGAAGGGACACATACATCGGATTGGAACCAATCGTTTGTAATATTGCAATGAGAATGTTTTGGATTCATGTACCCAACTAATTCGGAAAATTTTAAAAATTTTGTATCTATTTTGTATTTTTTCATTTAGTTTTAACTTTAAATTATTTTTCTTAATATGAGTTTGCATTTATCTTTTTAAAAATATTTTAATATGAAATATTTGCTGGATAAGGACATCCCTATGAATGAATAGTTTTGGTTAAACTACTGGGCAACAATTTCTATAGTTAGTGTAAATTCTCAATTTGAAGTTAGTGTGACTGATAAAAATAAATTCCTGACCAAATACTATATATCTTATAGACCTAATTCCAACTGAAATAATTTTGTCACTGTAAAGATTGTTACTATACAGGTAGTCCTTGACTTACAACAGTTAATTTAGTGACCGTTTGAAGTTACAGTGTCACTCAAAAAGTGATTTATGACTTTCCCACAACTGTTGTAGCATCCCCATGGACACATGATCAAAATTTTGATGTTTTGCAACTGGTTCATATTTATGACAGTTGCTGTGTCCTGGAGTCATGTAATCAGTTTTTGCAAACTTCTGACAAGCAAAGTCAGTGAGGAAGCTAGATTCACTTAACCCTATTATTAACTTAACAACTGTAGCAAGAAAGGTCATAAAATAGGGCAAAACAGATATTTCATTTAGCCACATAAATGTTAGGCTCAGTTGTGGCAGTAGGGCTACCTGTATGTGAAATTTTGGCAGATCTGTTGTATAGGAATTTTTATCCCACTTTTTAAAAATTAGCTCAACTCAAGGTGCCAAACATTTAATACTCCTGCCTACCATTTTCCACAACAACAACGCTATGAGGTGTGTTGGGTTGAGAGTGTGAGGCCCAAAGTCACCCAGCTGGTTTTTATGCCTGAAGGAGTCACAGTCCCTGATTTCTAGGCCAGGACCTTAACCAAACTGCCTCTACTAAGAGTATATATATATCTATAAGGCTTCCTTTTCAAATTGTAACATTCGCTGTTGGAGAAATCTTCCCTTTGTAAGAATGGAAACATTCCTGTTCATGAAATGGCTCTCTTGTTGGAATCATTTAGGCCTACAATGATAGTTACATATTTCTCTTGTGAAGTGGAATTTCTCAAATATATTCTGAGGGTTTCTCAGCCTTCTGGAGTTGATTTGAAAATTACTGAAACAGAAAACTAATTTTGCTGATAGATGGACAACTCTTAAAGAATGCAAGCCGGTTTTTGGAAGCCATAATTTTCATTCAATTATTTTTTTTTCCTTCTTGGCATTATAGATGTTGCATTTGTACTAAAATTCAATGTAATAACTTTGAACCAATTTTTGTTTGAATGCTTCTTTATAACAAATTGTACTTCGTAGAAATGCAAACTATGGAATAAGAATTTACGTTTGCTTTTTCTCTTTTCAGACCTGATAACACTACTGTTAAGATGAAGGTATGTGTGAACTGTTTTTACTGTAATAAATAGTATGGAATGGCCCAACCAGTGATGAGCCTATCCCGAACCTGACTTCTTGATGAAAAAATGCCAATTTGGATCCGGCTTCTGAGGTTATACTGCCATTAATACAACTGGAATTTGTTATGCAGAAACATTGCTGCTAGAATATTCTCTTACACTGATGCTATTTTGACTTGTAGATGAAATTCAGAGAGCAGCTGGGACGCATTTGGCATTGGGTCTTGAGTTTCTGATTCCTAACATGCATCAAGTGAGTAGAATATTTTGGATTACTGTGTTGTGATTTACTACTAGGCTTAATTTAGATGAAAGTGAAATAAATCTTTGCAACCTCTGCAAATTTAAGATTTAATTTTAAAAATTCAGTTCTCATTGGAGCTGTATTTTATTATATTATAGGCATTTTTGTTGGGCAGTCCTATCCTATTGACCCCACTTGTGAACTAAAAGAATGAGTTGTGGGGAAAACCAATTTTTAAAAATACATTGCCTTGCTCAGTATAGTAAAGTATTCCATCATTGCTTTTCAACAGTGATATGGGAGCAGTCTTGGACTAAAGACAGCCATTATGTCTTCTGGGGGAAAAATGGTAAGATGATGTACAACACAATTAAACTGTTAGCTGGATTTAGGATTGATAAGAGGACTCCAATGAATGAACACTAAAATATCCAGACTGTTAAAACGTTGCTTGAAAACAGTAGTTCAAGCAACTGCTTGTATGTCAGTTGAATGACTACTGTACTTGTGTTAACTTTTGCTGAGAATTTATAGTACTGCAAATGTTATATTTGTTAATGCCCATATATTCAAATGTCCAATACCAGACCAGAGAATATAGATGATTTTGTAGATGTATTTTTGTTCTTCAATGAATGTTTTTGGCAAAACACGGCAGTGATATAATTCTGAGTAGAATTATGCATTCTGCAATTTGTTTACTCAAATGACCCTCACTAGGATTTTTGAGCACATGCATGTGACAAGATATAAATTTATCTCCTGCATTTGTCCATTTTTATCAACAGTGTTGAAGTCGAAGGGGAACATAATCTGAAGTTGGCTTGGCCGAAGTTAACATCATGCATCATCTTTGAAGATTTGAAGAAAATCAGTGCATTAAAAATGTACAACTTTATTAACACCAGAATGTATTTTTTGTAATTGTGGCCCTATGCAATAAGTTATACAAATAAAGGTTTAATGCACCTGATTGGACTTTTATTGATGAAACTTTGTTGGTAGGATGGATAAGGAAACATTTTAAAGAACAGGATAATTACTTTCAGTAATATTTGAGCCCAAAGGGTAGGAGTATTACTGTAATGCTCCTATGTATAAAATTCTCTTAATGGAATGACTTACGAAAGGAATTTTAAATGTTTCAGACATTCCTTTTGCTAGGACTTGTTTATGCCTTTAAAGGAGTTTTGTAGATTTAAATGTTCGAGAACTGCGGCTTTTGGAAGTCCTTAGGGGAGAAGTATCACCAAAAAGGTTTCAAGCCCCAGTCCGTAATCTTCAGTTTAACTACTTGTCCAAACAACGAAAAATATGCAACCACAGCCATTTTAAAAATGTAGCCGAAAAGTTACAAGTTTTCAGTCACATCTGACAGTTATATTGCATATACAGTAAGTATTCTAATGTGTGACATTGGTGAGTCTTCTGGGCTAATGTGTTAAAAAGAAACCTGTCTTGGGCAGCAGGTTTCTTCACTCAAGCTTATACGAAGTTTAAATATAAATGGTACAGTTCAAAATTCAATTCCAAAACAAATCATCTTTCCCCAGTCGAAAAGTAACACAACCATTGCAACTAAAAATTAAAGAATTGAGCCTCTGAGCATGTTTGGTTGTGAATTGTCGTCTTCCATTACTGGACAGAGCAAGTGCCTCAAAGTGGTAATCTAATCTATAACGCTTTATTGAATTAGCTTTGTTAGGTAAACTGGAAGATAGAGTACAAAGACTGAATCATGAGTAGAAGTACTTAGTATCTGCAGATGACTGTCCTGTAAAGAGTGACAGTTTCATTTAAAAGTGGAAGCAGGCAATTTGACCCCATGAAATACTTCATAGGTGCCATAATTTCCTTTAAGGGAAAGTGTCACACAGCACTTCACATATATCTCCAGTTCACTCTAGTGCAGACAATACTATAAACCAATAATACATTCTGCATAAGACAGTCCTTACCAAAGGCTGACTTGGAGTTGCCTACAACTGCCCACAGCCCTTGCCACATACCTGCACTACAAAGGAATTTGTGTGTAAGCAGAGGTTGCAGAAGGCTCTAGACTGTCCAAAGCAAACTTGAATTCAATCTCATGTGATATGTGTTGATTGGTTGATCCAACTTCTGTGCTTTGCTGTTTGAGGGCTGCCTAACCAGAACATTAACATTCTCTGATGTGTAAAAGTAACGCCTATGCAACTGTCCCTGAATGACATGCATACATTCCCTAGCCTGCAGTGCTGGAGAAGTCTGCCCCAGCCTTAAGACAACCTTCAACTGACATTTTACTCGTTTGCTGGTTCAGTTATGGATAGCATTGAAAGATACAATGCGGGCTTTTTCAGTTCCAGAAACATTTGAACATAATTTGCAACTTTCCATAACTTGTTAATTTTCACAAATTGGTAAAACCATTCATACTTTCCTTCTGAAATCTTTAAAGTGGAAGTGGGATCAATTAAAATGTCAGCACATGAACACCCACTTCAGCTTTGTAATATTGGGGGCAATCGTTGGAATTTGAATTATTGGACTGGAACAAGACACCAGCAATTTTAAAACGCGATTATAGTAATTCTATTTTAAGATTATACGTTTCCAGCTAATGGGAACAGAAAACTAGCAATTTTCAGAAGAATTGCAAAGAGAAAGGAAGAATAAATACATTTTTTTCTAATTGTTACTATATGTTTGTTCTCCATTACCAGAAAGAACTTTGTAATCTTGCCTGGAAAGGCCAAACTTAACATTTATTTTGATCAACTGGCCAGAAAAAAAGGTTAGGCATCCTGTAGAAGTGTGCAGACCCAAAAGATCACCTTTCTGTATTTAAATATGGCAAGTTTTAGAATGAAATCCAGTTGGTATTAATGTTATTAGCTCCCGTGTAAATGAGGGATAGCTATGTACTGCTGGAATATGCATAAATGTAGTTTTTTCCCAATTAATGCTTTCCTAATATTTGGCCTCTAGTCTTTAAACTATAAATTTTAAGTATCTTAACCTATAGTTTTATATAACAAACCCATGACCTGTTGGGCCATCCTTTGAGACAAAGGTAGTGCCGTGATGTAACCAGAATAAACATTAAATTTTCCCAAATCGTATTGCTGTTGGTTTGCATTTAACAACCTTGATTCAAAAATCGTTGCAGTATAATGCACTAGGAAAGATTTCTGTTGGTTTCCCTATTGACTTTGCTTGTGGGAAGCTGGCCAGGAGCACTGGAAACCATGATCATGTAACTGCGGAGATGCTGCAATGGGCAGAACTTTGTGAATATGCACAGCTCTAAAAGGCCCACATAAATATCTTTTACATATTCTTTAAATTAGTGGATTTGAAGTACGGTAAGTTGACCACTGAAGGAAGGGGGTCAACATACAGTGGTTATCAACATATAGAACAACTATACTAATATGTACACATGCCTCATTTTGTACAACTTTTATTAGAGAATGTCATACAGAAACAGGGAAAGCAGGGAAATTATAGAATACTATATCATACAAAATCAATATTTACGCATGTATTTTTTTCTCATGGTCTGTTCATTCTTTTTGAAAAAATGTCGATTTTAGTTATTCTTTTTATGAAAGTAAGTGGAGAAAGCACTCTCAATGCTGGTTATATCACTCAGAATACCTGGGCATTTTTCCACGGCAAATGACTTTAATTGCCTTATCAAATGATTGACATCCTCTTCTTTCGGAATATCTGCAATTTCTGTGTCCTCACCTAATTCTTCACTTTATTATTCTGCTTCAACATTTGCTTCCAGCATTTTTCTTCTGGGTTGTAACTCATTCCAATTGCTTCTAGGTCAGGTTCATTGCACATTGCCACGTCGTCATCCATTGCAATAAATTTAAAAATCTATACTCCATCAAATCCCTCCATGGGAGGAGGGTTGCCTAGTGGGGATGCAACATCTTGCTCTTGCATTGTAACAAATCCAGCTTTCTTGAAGTGCTTCTGTATAGTTTCAGCCTGAACTTTATTCCAAGCATTTGCTGTGATGACCACCACAAAGTGAAATGATTAAAACAGCTCACATTCATTTTATGATTGTTTGTTTCATTTTATGATTGGCTATTTTTTTAAATCAACCCTGAAAAAGCGAAAAAATGGAAAAAATTAGATCTTTGTGCAATATGTATTATGAAACGAATCCATAATTATCAGTTAAACTGCCAAATCAAAGTCAAAAATATTGATATCCTTCTTGAAAGAAAGAAATTCATTGCTACCAATTCTGCAATTCTGCATTTCACTTTTCTTGCCCTTGGTGCAGACTTGACTCAGCTGGTCAAGGTATAGAGCAGGGATCTCCAACCTTGGCAACTTTAAGACTTGTGGACTTCAACTCCCAGAATTCCTCAGCCAACTTTACTGGCTGAGGAATTCTGGGAATTGAAGTCCACAAGTCTTAAAAGTTGCCAAGGTTGGAGACCTTGGTATAGAGAGTAAATTAATGCTGTGTGTCAAGGCCCAGGCGGTCAAGATACCACTTATAGAGGTGGCCAATATAGAGAGGTTGGCTTTCTATAGCATATGTCCGGTCTATAACAATTAGATCAATTTAGTGTACAAAGAGAAGAGATCGATTATATAGTATCCTGTAATGTTGCAGTGAGCTGCCTTGCATTTATTTTCACTAAAAAGTCAGAATGAAAGTTAAAAAGAAGAGGAAGCTGTTGCAGTTACCTACATAACTGCATCTTGTTTAAAGGGGTGCAGAAGACCAGCAGCAAGGTGCATGGACTCAGTTACAGTGGTAATGAGTACTTCTTTGGAAGACCTGAAAGACCAGGGTAGGGATAGATCATGAAGAAAACTGTATGGTTACTAGAATAATACAATTATTATTATTACATTAAATTATCAATAATTATTGACATCGCAGTACCAGGACATGCCAGAGTTGAAGAAAAAGAACTGGGAAAAAATCACGAAACATCACAACACGAAACATCACAACCATCGAAACTATGTGATTATGGATAAAATGTGTAACAGTGATACCCATTGTCATCGGGGCACTTGGTACTATGCCCAATAATTTTATAAGATACATCAACAAATTGTAGCTTCCTGCAATAACACCAGCAGAACTGCAAAAAACTGCGCTACTTGGAACATCGTACATCTTAAGAAGGTATTTGGTTGATACCTACGACACTGGCAGCAACCATTAGCATCAGTCAATGGTATTTGTGATGCATTTTTGAATGTTCAGTTGACTGAGTTTCTTGTTTAATGAATAAAAGAGATAATAATTACACTCTAGTAATACTACTACTAAATTTGCAGATGATACAACAGTGGTGGGACTGATCTCTGGGGGGGTTGAGTCTGCCTATCGAGATGAGGTGGAACAGCTGCTTTCATGGTGTGGAGAAAATAACTTGGTCCTTAACATAAATAAGACCAAGGAGCTTATAGTGGACTATAGAAGGAATAGATTAGACATCCAGCCCTTGCTTATCAATGGAGACCGAGTGGAGCAAGTGGCCAGTTTTAAGTTTCTGGGTGTTATCATAAAAGAGGACCTGACCTGGAGCACTCACATTACAGCACTGGTCAAAAGAGCCCAGCAGAGATTATACTACCTGAGACTTCTCAGGAAACAACAACTGAATGAAAAACTGCTGGTGGCTTTCTACTGCTGCACCATAGAGAGTATTTTAACTTACTGCATGTGTATGGTTTGCCAACTGCAAGTGGTTCATATTTATGACAGTTGCAGTATCCTGAGGTCCTGTGATCAGCTTTTGCGACCTTCTGACAAGTAAAGTCAGTGGGGAATCCAGATTTATTTAACAACCATGTTACTAACTTAAATGCAATGATTCACTTAACAACTGTGGCAAGAAAATGGGGTAAACCCATTTAAATATCTATGGAGATTCTCAATCATCCAGGTCATGGTTGTCCCAAAGGTGCTTTTTCAAGAGGCAACTGGATTTTCTGGTTTTTCTTTGAAGACATTTTGCTTCTCATCCAAGAAGCTTCTTCAACTCTGACTGGATGGTGGGCCATCACTATCCTTCCATTCTCCACAATCCAGTCAGAGCTGAAGAAGCTTATTTTGAGTAAACCCGTTTAACAATGTTTCACTTAGCAACCTAAATTTTGGGCTCAATTGTCATAACTAGAGGACTATCCCAATTCAAGTACTATCTGCTCTAATGATCTGAATGCATTCTAAATGATGTGATGTTTCCCTAGCTACAGCGTTGAATTTTTCCAATATTTATACCCCACCTATTGTGATTAGAATTTTTATTCATGATCTCAGCAATACAAGCAAGCCATTCAAAAATTCATCACCCCCACCGTCACCCCCTCCAACCGGCAAATGACCCTGTCACAGAAGCAGCTTGAGAATAAAATTACCATTCATTCGCACCAGAGTGCTCAGGTTCTCGGGGTGGGGGTGGGGAAATCCCGTAAAGTTCCCAAGCCTCCCCCGGGCGCCTGTCAAAAAAAAAAAAAAAAAGGACGAACTTCCTACGCAACGTGCTACGCGAAGGATGCATCTAGTCGCGCGCATGCGCGATCGGGTTGATCACCGCCTGCTTCCGAGCTCCGCTCCCCCTCACCAGCAGGCGGGGCGATAACCCTTGTGGAGCGGCTCGGGAGACCCCGGCGTTGGGGCTGCGCCAGTAGGCGCGCGCGCGCGCGCGGCGCCGGCGCCGCCTCCTCCTCCTCCTCGCCTCTCCCCTCCCTGCCTGAGCCGAGTGGATGGGGGCTGGGGTTGGCTGGTGCCAGCAGCGGCGTGAGCGCTCGAGCGGCCGCCATTTTACGCAGGCTCCTGCACATTCTCCGGACACGCTGAGGGAGCGGAGAAGGGGCAGCTCCTTCACTGCGCCCCCACCACCCCCTCCGGAGCTCTCTCGCTCACCATTCATCACCCCCGCCGCTCGCCCACACAGGTCAGCCGCCGCCGGGGATTGTCAAGCCAAGGGGAGGGAGGGAGGGAGTCGGGCATGAAAAAGAGGGGAGCCCCCCAAAAAAATAACTCCCGGGGAGAAGGAGGAGGAGGAGGAGGCGGCGGCGGGCTGGAAACACCCGCGTGAAAAAGGATCCCCGGGGGTAGCCGGCCCTTCGCCCCCCACCCCCCAAAAAAATGAAGCGGGGCTTAAAACAAAGAGGACGGTTTGAGCCAGCGGCCTGTCCGAGTGCAGCGAGTGCCGCCGCTGCTGCCGCCGCCGCCTGCGAGGCATTCTTGACTCCCGGCGGCGGGCTACGCTAGGCCGAAAGGCATGGCGTGGAAGCGGGACCCCATCCGCGTGCTCGCCTGCCTCTGCCAGTCCTCGGAACAGGCTTCCAGCGCCTCATTGTCCGGGCGCCATTCATTGGCCACGAGGCGCCGGTGGGGTGGGGTGGGAAAGGAAGGAGCAGGGCAGGGACTCCCGGCGGCGGCCGCCGATGTGGCGGTGGGGTTAAAGAGTGCGGGGGGTGGGGGCTGCAGCCCGCCTCGGGTTCACGTAAAAAACGGGTGGGCCCGGCGGAGAAGCACGCCTGGGAAAACCGAACTCTCCTCACACAGGAGTTGGTGGGAAACGCATGGCGGGGCGGCGGTGGCAGAGGAGCTGTGATTTGTATGCATTGTTCCGGGGTGGGAGGAGGGACGAGCCGGACAGATGTCGAGCGCTCATTTTCTTCTCTTACCTTCTCTGGCTTTTCCTTTCCCACCCCAACCCCCACCCACAATCCCGCGTGGCGAAATAAGGGCTCAGGGTGTTGCAATTCTTCTCCCGGAGGGGAAAAAAAGTGGGGGGGGGAGAGGGAAAGGCTGCTTTTCCGGGCGGGGGGGGAGCGAGGGAGGGAGGGAAGTCGGTCGCTGGAGGAAGTTGTAAGACATTTGAACGCGCCGAGCACGTGTTTCTCTCAGACTTATGGCGGCAGCCACGGCCACCACCTCGATTGGGCGCGGATTAAGAGAGCGCTTTGTTCCTTTTGGCCTGGCGGCTTAGGCCCTGGCAGAGAGGCGGGAAGGCGACACACTTTGAATGTAGTGGAGAAACGGGTCTCGTGGAGAGGTTAGGCACACAGGGCGGCTAGGGCGAAAGGAGCTAGTGGATGGCTGTATGGCGGTGGTGTCTGCCCGGTTTTCTCTCCCTCCCGCCCTCCGTTTGCTGCTTGTTACTAGTTTAGAAGAGCTGCTTCGGAGCTTTCTAGTAGGGCGTGCTTCAGAGAGACGTGAGTCAGAGAGTTTGGCAGTGGTTTCAGGATATTGCTTTGCGCTATTAGTTCTTTTCATTTGGAAAAATAAGATTTAAAAAAAGATTGTTAAGCTTTCTGATTTCGAAAAGCGGTAGGGAGAGCGGGTTAAAAACTCTGCAAGCATCTTGGAGACAGCTGCATATATTGACACCCGAATTGTTTGGCTTGTAAGGTCTCTAGCTTAATTATGCTTATTGCGTTTGAACAGATATCTGGAAACATGGCTTCTGAACATGTTAATGGGAATGGTACTGAAGAGCCCATGGATACTTCTGCTGCAGTTACCCATTCTGAGCATTTCCAGACATTGCTTGATGCTGGTTTACCACAGAAAGTTGCTGAAAAACTAGATGAAATTTACGTTGCAGGTAAGATGTAAAACTTGCAAATTCACTATTTTCTATTGGACTTTCCTTGCTTTGGGCTAAAATAGCAACTTTTTGTGGTTTCCAAACAAAAAAGTATGGGGACTGCAGTTTTCTTAATTTTTTGGGTGATCAATATTAATATGCAATGTTTCTATTAGTTTAGAGTAGCCTTTGGCATTGAATGAAGGGGTGGTGGTGAGGGCAAGCAGTTGGAATGTAAAGCTTTAGGAATAGTTCATACTGGATTATGGTTGCGTGTCTTTGGAGGACTGTGTAGTGAAGTAGTAATTGCATATGTCTCTTTTTTCTGATTCACTGTTTGGATTCCTGGGTGTAGAGGCTACAGTGTTTTCTGTTATGTCCTGAAGCATAGTTTTGAAGTGCAGTAGAATGGCTGAGAGTTTTCATCAAAGTTACTTTTAGAAACAAACAAGTATTGCCTAATTACTCAGATGCAATAAGTTTTTCTAGGATTTCTTAAGTGTTCAAGTTCCAGAAGGAGTAAAATAGAAATTAATGTTTTTGGCATTTTAGTATGTGAAAAATTCCTAACATTGCAATTAATAACTAGTATCTTGATTTGAGAAGATGCATTTCTGAATATCATAATAGTTAAGTGAGACATCCTAGAATAAAATATTTCTTTTTCCAGGACTAGTTGCTCACAGTGATTTAGATGAAAGAGCTATTGAAGCTTTAAAGGAATTTAATGAAGAAGGTGCACTGGCAGTGCTTCAACAATTTAAAGACAGTGATCTCTCTCATGTTCAGGTAATGTACCATGGAAGTATTTCTGTTTAATTTATTTCAGCATATGTACAGAAACTGCTTGATCCTCAACTGATCCATTATGAAATTTAGTTCATATTTTTTTTAATCCATCTCATTCATTTTTAGAACAAAAGTGCCTTTTTATGTGGCGTCATGAAAACATATAGACAACGAGAAAAACAAGGGACCAAAGTGGCAGATACCAGCAAAGGACCAGATGAGGCAAAAATCAAGGTATGGTGGAAGAAACTTTTTCTTAAGCCCATGGTGCTTTAATAGTATGAATACAGCCACAGGGTGTCGTTCCCCCCCCCCCCCGGAAGATTGATGTCATTCAAAACAAATAATATTACCTGCAATGCTGATTATCAGCTCAGTTTTTATACTTGGAATACATTTTAGTAGTTGTCTCTTATGGATATTTAATCTTCCTTATAAATCCAGGTTTTCTTTCATACCTTTTAAGGGAGGTATGAAAGGGAGCCATTGATAATATACTTTAGGAATATAAAATAAGTTAATTGACACTAGGACAGTACAATCGGCATTCTATACTGATGTTTTTACACTTTACAATGGCACTATGATCTGAAGGATTGATTTATATCTGCTTTTGGAGGATATATGTGAATAACTTATAAATTACTTCATGAAGTTGTAGTGCTACTTCATCAGAAGTGTAACCTAAGATTTGATGTATAAACCAGCAGTTGTAACTACTTATAACATAACCTGATAGTGCAAGTAGTCCAGTATGGCTAATTTTTCAGTGGTTAATGAACAGGATGTGCCTCACTGATCTTGAATTTCTAATATATCTCAGCTGGTTTTAGCAGGAAAAATTACAAAAAATATTCTTATTGTCATGAATAAATCCAGAGTAATATGCTCAATGAAATGATTAAATACTTTGAACGTAACATTTACACATAATATGGATCCATTCCTATGACTTTTTAATTTTTTATTTTGGTTCCATTTTTTCCTTCCTAATTACTGAATTACTAAATTATACTGTTGAGTGAATTGGAAATGTATTTGCTTGCAGGGATGAAATCTTTAGTAGTGTCTAAGGCAGTGGTTCCCAACCTTTTCTTGTTTGAGGCACAACCTTTTCTTGTTTGAGGCACCCTTGGAAAGCCTTTCAAAAGTTCCCGGCACCCTTATAAGGAAATAGATATTTAAAATCTCCGTAGCTCAAAAGTTCCCGGCACCCTCAAAAGATCTCACGGCACCCCTTAGTGCCGCGGCACACTGGTTGGGAACCACTGGTCTAAGGCATAGGTGTAAAACTCACCACGTCACGTTGCCATCATGTGACGTTTCGCAACATTATTCCCTTCGCAGAGCTAGGTGGGTGCGTGACGCATCCAGCCTATAAGCCACCAGTTTGACACCCTGGTCTAAGGGTTGTATGCGTCTATCATCTATCTTACCTATCTATTCCTTTGAGGGAAAGTGAAAATTGTATTTCATAACAAGTTGCAGCAACTTCTGTTGCACTACCTATTGCTTCAGTTGTGCATTCATGTCTTGACCTCATTTCCCTGAAAGGAGGATTCTGCATCCTTCATCTTTTGATCCATAAACTAAATCTCCCAGATTTTCTAATTGAATAAGCATTTGAAATGCAACAGGCAATTGAAGAAGAGTACTGTAAGATATGCATATGGATGTCTAGTAGTGTAGGTCTGCAGAAAATGACATCTGCAAGAATTACTATTTCTTTAGATGTTATATTATTGCTTCACAATCCAAGTTCTCAGATGTTTTACAAGCAATTGGAAAACTTTGTAACAGATCTGACATTAGAAAGATGAGAAATTTTTACTTTTGGCATTACATTGGTTCTTACCCAAGTGGTTTATATTCTGATATTAGATTTGCTAGATAGACTCATTTGACATATCAATTGCATGACCCAATAGGAAAATTAGGTTTAAGGCAATCTTTTAATGTAGGTTGGATAACCTACAGAATAAATAGCTCTATATTAATGGAATATTTTATTAATAATAATTGATAGTACTTGGTTTATAACTCTCTTTGAAGGCTCTTTTGGAGAGAACGGGTTATACACTTGATGTGACAACTGGACAGAGGAAGTATGGTGGTCCTCCACCAGAGTGTGTCTATTCAGGACAACAGCCTTCTGTTGGCACTGAGGTAAGAGATGCAACGTATCAGGAGTATATAGTACGTTTCTCTGTTTAAATCTCACTTCTTGAAAAAAATGTGTTTGATTTGTTACAGATATTTGTAGGTAAAATTCCAAGGATTTATTTGAGGATGAACTAGTTCCATTATTTGAAAAAGCTGGACCTATTTGGGATCTCCGCTTAATGATGGATCCCTGACAGGTCTAAACTGGGATATGCTTTTGTCACTTTTTGTAACAAAGAGGCAGCTCAGGAAGCTGTTAAATTGGTAAGTTTTTCATATTTTCTGTGGTAATTTAAAATCAACAATTGTGATTCCTAATTGTATAAAATGTCTTAATCTGCTTATGTTGTAATGTATAGAACGGAATTGATTTTTAAACCTAGTGGCTTTCAGAAATCTGGGTATTATTACTGAACATATTAAGACTTTTATTATTTCTATTTTGGTTCCATTTTTTCCTTCCTAATTACTGAATTACTAAATTATACTGTTGAGTGAATTGGAAATGTATTTGCTTGCAGGGATGAAATCTTTAGTAGTGTCTAAGGCAGTGGTTCCCAACCTTTTCTTGTTTGAGGCACAACCTTTTCTTGTTTGAGGCACCCTTGGAAAGCCTTTCAAAAGTTCCCGGCACCCTTATAAGGAAATAGATATTTAAAATCTCCGTAGCTCAAAAGTTCCCGGCACCCTCAAAAGATCTCACGGCACCCCTTAGTGCCGCGGCACACTGGTTGGGAACCACTGGTCTAAGGCATAGGTGTAAAACTCACCACGTCACGTTGCCATCATGTGACGTTTCGCAACATTATTCCCTTCGCAGAGCTAGGTGGGTGCGTGACGCATCCAGCCTATAAGCCACCAGTTTGACACCCTGGTCTAAGGGTTGTATGCGTCTATCATCTATCTTACCTATCTATTCCTTTGAGGGAAAGTGAAAATTGTATTTCATAACAAGTTGCAGCAACTTCTGTTGCACTACCTATTGCTTCAGTTGTGCATTCATGTCTTGACCTCATTTCCCTGAAAGGAGGATTCTGCATCCTTCATCTTTTGATCCATAAACTAAATCTCCCAGATTTTCTAATTGAATAAGCATTTGAAATGCAACAGGCAATTGAAGAAGAGTACTGTAAGATATGCATATGGATGTCTAGTAGTGTAGGTCTGCAGAAAATGACATCTGCAAGAATTACTATTTCTTTAGATGTTATATTATTGCTTCACAATCCAAGTTCTCAGATGTTTTACAAGCAATTGGAAAACTTTGTAACAGATCTGACATTAGAAAGATGAGAAATTTTTACTTTTGGCATTACATTGGTTCTTACCCAAGTGGTTTATATTCTGATATTAGATTTGCTAGATAGACTCATTTGACATATCAATTGCATGACCCAATAGGAAAATTAGGTTTAAGGCAATCTTTTAATGTAGGTTGGATAACCTACAGAATAAATAGCTCTATATTAATGGAATATTTTATTAATAATAATTGATAGTACTTGGTTTATAACTCTCTTTGAAGGCTCTTTTGGAGAGAACGGGTTATACACTTGATGTGACAACTGGACAGAGGAAGTATGGTGGTCCTCCACCAGAGTGTGTCTATTCAGGACAACAGCCTTCTGTTGGCACTGAGGTAAGAGATGCAACGTATCAGGAGTATATAGTACGTTTCTCTGTTTAAATCTCACTTCTTGAAAAAAATGTGTTTGATTTGTTACAGATATTTGTAGGTAAAATTCCAAGGGATTTATTTGAGGATGAACTAGTTCCATTATTTGAAAAAGCTGGACCTATTTGGGATCTCCGCTTAATGATGGATCCCCTGACAGGTCTAAACCGGGGATATGCTTTTGTCACTTTTTGTAACAAAGAGGCAGCTCAGGAAGCTGTTAAATTGGTAAGTTTTTCATATTTTCTGTGGTAATTTAAAATCAACAATTGTGATTCCTAATTGTATAAAATGTCTTAATCTGCTTATGTTGTAATGTATAGAACGGAATTGATTTTTAAACCTAGTGGCTTTCAGAAATCTGGGTATTATTACTGAACATATTAAGACTTTTATTATTTCTATTTGTAATACTCAGCATATGATATTTTTACCATACAGCTATTTAAAGGCCAGGAATGAGAGTTTATTTTTAAAGAGCGGGATATTTATCCCACTCTAGTTTTCAATAATATATGCATCTTACTGAGGACTTACTGTAAGTCCTGAGAAGTAGCTTGCTCAGAAACAAATTCAGTTGGGCTTATTTTATAGTAAATGTGTTACATTTCTATATAACTGGCATAGAAACTACAGGAATATGTTAAAATTGTGTATTAGGTAAAACGGTCTGGTATTTTTCTCTAGTACCATGACTGACCATTAGTAAATTTAAGCACACCCCAATTTCCCAACAGAATAGAGAAAATATTGATAAATTCGTTAAAGGTCCTACTAAGTGTAACCTTTACTTGCATAACTTTAAATAGTGCTGCTGTTTTCTGTCCTTTATGTAGTTTCCTACAATCCTATTAGTGTTTGACTATGGTTAGGTGTGAAATATGATTTATTCTCTATGGTTAAAAAAAACCTGACTTGTGGAATTTTCTGGGAAATGATAGATTTCTATAGAAGCTTGGGTGCTACAGATTTGAGTGGTTGGCATATATTATTTGGTGTTATATTGGAAGCATGAAATTTGAGTATTGAAAAAAGATACTTCTGCTTTATTCAGGGGATTTGTTAGTTTCAACAACAACAAAAAATATTTTGATTAGAGAAAGATCAACAATTTAATTTATTGGAAACTTTACAGATGATGATATTGCGGTTAGAAAGGGTAGCTTATGAAAAGAAGGCAATTACGATGTAACTTTGGAGAGAAGGGCAAATTATAAATGTATCTAAATTACTTTCAGGAAAATTTTATAATCTTTTCTATTTTTTCTCTACTGCTTTTTTATTTTTATTTTCTTTTATAATTTTTACTTTGTTAAAAACATTCAATAATAAAAAACAATTAAAATCAACAACACAGTATCCAGTAAAACTTATAGGAGTGCAGTGGTTCACATGGTTAGGATGCTGGGTTGGAGGGTAGCAAGTCCACATTTTAGACGCTAATACTATTGTGCGGCGGGGTGAGCTCCAGGCATTTGCACTGGATCCTTCCTTGACAGGGGCATGAAAGGATCCCCATGGGCATTTCCCCCCCCCCCCCCGGCAATGGTGATGTCACTGACTAATCAACCTGGAACCGCCTTAAACAGTGCCTCCAACACTCCAAGTTGAGGACTAGCTGTATATTGTTTCTTGTGAGTTAAATTAAAGACTCAGCAGGTAATATGACAGTGACTGAAAATGTCACTGTCTAGGTGACACCTAGGCCCACTGTTTGGGCCTAGGTTTGTCATGCCACTGAATCTCTGGATTTTACATTGAAAAGTAAAAACTTTAAGCTTTCTGGTGAAAACAGCTATGTAGTTTTCTTGACATTAGTATGTGAGTGATTTGTTAGTGTTGTCTTCTGGGGTTATCGTGGGATTTTTCTAGTTGTTTTCCATCTAAGCCAGTAACCAGGCCTTGTCCCTATAGCTTTATTTAAAAACTTTATTTAAAGCTTTATTTAAAAAGTAAGACAATTCTACCCGAACTAAGCAAGAGTTAATATTAATCACAAGTTATGTGTCATTAGTTCAAATGAGTTTATGAAGTCTGGCTCTAACCTTAAATTAATCCTCTTCTGTTGACAGGGGAAATGAGTTGTCTAGTTACTAAAGTTTAAAAAATTACTAAGTATCCATCTGTCCATTCATCCAAAGCAGAGAACGTACCTAATAGTCCTACCTCTTATTTTTCTTCACAACAGGAGCCCTGTCATATAGATTGGCTGAGAGAGATTAGCCCAAAGTTGTCCATCTGGCTTTCATGGCTAAGTGAGCCTCGAACTCAGTTTTTGGTTTCTAGGCAAAAACTTAACTAAACCAACCTGGCTCTTTTTCATTCATACTTGTTAATTCACTCAGAAGAATGCCTCTATTTTACTTTAGATGAAATGTAACTTAAATAGGAACCCTGCTGCAACATAAGCTAATGTTTGGTTCTGTTATTGCTAAGTGTCATACTTATTGGAAGTCACTATTCAGATCCCACTTGTTCCAGCAGATGTTTGGCTGCTATTAGATTGTATCAGATTTTCCATGTTCTGAGGTCAAGTTTGCCCTATATTTTTTCCATGTATCTTCTTGTTAGAAATGAATTTTGGAAACTTTTTGTTGACCTGTAGTAGTAATAGATTGCAAATACTGTTTGTAGCCTGGAGTTTATTATGTGCTAGAGTTATTAGTCTTTACACTGGCTTAACAATTCTTTGTCGTTAGTGGTCTTAGTACCTTCATTCTTAAATGTAGCAAAAGGCCCTCTGATGGCCTTTACAATTGAGAACAAATTTTCATGTAAGAGAAAGAGTTGGACAACATTCAAGACACTTAAGCATATGAGCCAAACTCATCAAGTATAATTGGGTGCAAGAGTAAGCTTGTAAGAGTAATTTGTTATATAACTTTCTTTCTTTTAGTATAACAATCATGAAATTCGTTCTGGGAAACATATTGGAGTATGTATCTCTGTGGCCAATAATAGGCTCTTTGTTGGCTCTATCCCTAAGAGTAAAACCAAGGAGCAAATTGTAGAAGAATTTAGTAAAGTAACAGGTAAGTTGCTAGGTGCTAATAATGTAACTTATTAAAGTGATCTGTGATGAACCTTATCACCATCTTTCGGCTGATGTTGGATGATGATGACATTTGTAAACTGAGATCATAAGGGATAAAGTTGAGAGAAAGATATGGGAACTGTTTAAGAAACAAGTTTGAGAGACCATTCCAGATTTATTTCAGCATTTGCATTGCATGCTCTGGTAATGGAGTTTTGAAACAGCCATCATTTTAGAGGGGGCATTTTGTTCTTGTCATATAAGCTGTAAAGCATTTAAAACATGGTGTCCAACCTTTTGGCTTGCCTGTGCCGCATTGAGTAAAGAGGAAATTCCTTGATCCGTATATAAAATATAACAAAGTTAATGTATATAAATCACATGATGTTGAAAGATCTTATGGAAAGCATGCAGCCAATAGGCTGTGGTTTGGACATTCCTGATATAGAAAATTTAATGACATCACAGCAACTTGTTGTCAATGGTCCATCTTGGCATAGTGTGACATAAATACCATATTTATTGATTGAACTGTTTCACTGGGCTCCATGTCCAAACCCATGTACGTGCTTTGTGCATCAGCTCTAATCTTTTATCCTTTGAAATTGGGGCTGATACTCTTTATTAAATAATAGTTTAGATGGGAATTTAAGTTTCTTTATTTCATTTTTTATTTTTAATAAATGTTATACTCGATAACTAATGGTTCAGTTAAATGTATATGACTGGCTTCAATTTCAGAGGGTCTCACAGATGTAATATTATATCACCAACCTGATGACAAAAAAAAGAACAGAGGCTTTTGTTTCCTTGAATATGAAGATCACAAAACAGCAGCTCAAGCCAGGCGTAGGTTAATGAGTGGAAAAGTGAAAGTTTGGGGTAATGTTGTTACAGTTGAATGGGCTGACCCCATAGAAGATCCAGATCCTGAAGTGATGGCAAAGGTAAATTTACAAAAGCAGTGAAAATTGCATGCATTTGTTTCTGCTCTTTTGCAAACATTGTGACTGTTGATATACATCATAAGGACATAGATTCTGTTCTGTAAAATAGCGTATTTAATATTTACTGCTCCTGCTCTGAATGGGATGTTTTACACAAAATAATTCATGCAAATTATATAATCTGTTTTCATAGAAGTTTCCAGTAGCTATTGGTTACTTCTGTGATGCTGTTTCATATTTTAGTTTTTGTTATTTAACAACATGTCATAAAAACATTTTCATCCTTGGAATATGAAATATTCCCTAAGCCCCTTTTTTATTTGATCTCGTAGTACCTTAATTCATCGATAAAACAGCGTTCACTAGGTTTTAGTTTTCCTACAGGGGTTAGAATTTGACCTTGCCAAAAGATATGAGCGCATTTTTTAATATGGGGGATCCCTTGTCAACCTTCCGCCATTCCCATTTTTGCTATGGCAGTGAATACTCTGCTACAGCATAGTATTCAGTACTGTCACTTTATTTTCTTAAATTTCTGGTTTTAATGTTAGATTCCCAATGTGATCTGTTTTCTTTGATTGTCTCCCTTGATTTTTCTGAGCAAAGGTTACAGCCAGCTTTTCAGTGAACACAAACCACAGGGATTCCTCACAGGCTCAAACTTAGCATTAGCAATAATGAGTTTTTCAGGGAACTTAGTTAATTTGCATGGAAATGAATCCTGGGCTCACCTTTTATTTATAGAAAGGCTCCTCTTCATTAATAGTGTTTGACTCAGTGGAAAGATTTGTTATCCTCCTGAATGTGTTATTTCCTTCTAAAGCTTCAACACCTCCAGTATTGTCTTTAAAAGTCCTTTGACTCTGGGATGACTTAGAAGGAGCAAATACTCCTCCTGGCTTCTTGTAGAGTCATGTTTACCTCCAAATTGTTGAGACTAACAATGTTGATAGATTTGGGATAGCAGAAAGGAATTTCGTAATAGAATAGAATAGAATAGAATAGAATAGAATAGAATAGAATAGAATAGAATAGAATAGAATTCTTTATTGGCCAAGTGTGATTGGACACACAAGGAATTTGTCTTGGTGCTCTCGGGGTACATAAAAGAAAAGATACATTCGTCAAGAATCATAAGGTACAACACTTAATGATAGTCATAGGAAACAAACAATATAGGAGGCCCAGAGACAGGGGTTGTTCCTCTGCCCTGGTCCTATTAGATCTCTCAGCGGCTTTTGATACCATCGACCATGGTATCTTGCTGCACCGGTTGGAGAGTTTGGGAGTGGGAGGCACTGTTTACCGGTGGTTCTCCTCCTATCTCTCTGACCGGTCACAGACGGTGTTGACGGGGGCAGAGATCGACCGCGAGGCGCCTTACTTGTGGGGTGCCACAGGGGTCGATTCTCTCGCCTCTCCTGTTCAACATCTATATGAAGCCACTGGGCGAGATCATCAGTGGCTTTGGGGTGAGATACCAACTGTACGCTGACGACACGCAGCTGTACTTTTCCACCCCAGGCCACCCCAACGAAGCTGTTGAAGTGCTGTCCCGGTGCTTGGAAGCTGTACGGGTCTGGATGGGGAGAACCAGGCTCAAGCTCAATCCCTCCAAGACGGAGTGGCTGTGGATGCCGGCACCCCGGTACAGTCAGCTGCAGCTGCAGCTGACTGTTGGGGGTGAGTCATTGGCCCCAATGGAAAGGGTGCACAACTTGGGTGTTCTCCTGGATGGACGGCTGCCGTTTGAAGATCATTTGACGGCCGTCTCCAGGAGAGCTTTTCACCAGGTTTGCCAGTTGCGCCCCTTCCTTGACTGGGATGCCTTATGCACGGTCACTCATGCTCTTGTTACCTCTCGCTTGGATTATTGCAATGCTCTCTACATGGGGCTCCCCTTGAAGTGCACTTGGAGGCTTCAGTTAGTCCAGAATGCAGCTGCGTGGGTGATAGAGGGAGCCGCACGCGGCGCTCATGTAACACCACTCCTGCGCAGGCTGCACTGGCTGCCTGTGGTCTTTCGGGTGCACTTTTAAGGTTTTGGTCACTACCTTTAAAGCGCTCCATGGCTTGGGGCCTGGGTACCTACGGGACCGCCTACTGTTACCTTACGCCTCCCACCGACCCATATGCTCACAAAGAGGGGGACTTCTCAGGGTGCCGTCCGCCAAGCAATGTTGGCTGGCGGCCCCCAGGGGAAGATCCTTCTCTGTGGGGGCTCCTACCCTCTGGAACAAACTTCCCCCTGGCTTGCGCCAATTGCCTGACCTTCGGATCTTTCGCCGCGAGCTGAAGACGTATTTATTTACTCGCGCGGGGCTGGCTTAAATTTTAAATTTTTAAATTTTAAATTTTTAGATGAATTTTAAGGGTTTTAGATTTTAAATGTTTTAAATCTCGGCCAATTTTATAATAAGTTTTTTAATTGTCTGTTTTAATTGTATATTGCTATTGTTTTTATTCTGGCTGTAAACCGCCCTGAGTCCTTCGGGAGAAGGGCGGTATAAAAGTCTAATAAATAATAATAAAATAATAATAATAAATCTTAAGGATACCAGCAACAAGGTTACGGTCATACAGAGTTCATTACTTAGACATTGTACTATGAAATTTAATTCAATATTGAGTGGAGATTAGTTATTAGTGAACGAATGTTCTGTTTTTTTGCTTGGGCATGCATTAAACTAGTATTGGTGAGCTGAATAGTCATAACTGGCACAGATTCAGAGAGTGATTTAAACTTCTGATCTTGGTGAGAAACTTTTGTTTAGCCTTAATATCCTGATTTATCTAAATGATGCTGCGCTAAATTCTATACCTGTGACTGGTGGGGCTTTTGTTAATTACTGATATTAAGTTCCACTTTTATTTCAGAATTTCAGGAACAAGTACCTGATCAGTTTGGGACTTTTTGCTAAAGCAAATAATATCTTCGCATCTCTGTTGTAGCAGTTAAACCTTAGCTCCATAAATAAATTGATAATATAAAAATAATTTATTAAATGTGTATGCTGCCCAACTCCTTTTTCTGAGTAGGTCATAACAAACTGAACAAAGAAATTACAATAAAACCAAGAGAAAAAGATAAAGGAGTCCCTATGGATTTTACTCTGGTAGTCATTGCCGACTATAGCAATAGGGGGCAGTGTTCTTCTCCGTTTCAAGGCCATTGAGCCAGTGTTGTACAAAGACATTTCCACATCAAGTGGCCAGCATGACATCATAGAGCACTATTACCTCTCCACCAAAGTAGTGTCTATTTATCTGTTTGTATGGTTTCAAACTGCTAGGTAGGCAGGAGCTGGAGCAAAGAGGCACTCAACCTGTTTTGTGGCACCTGGGTCTCGAACCTGGGCTGCTGGCTTTCCATCTGACAAGCCCAATGTCTTCACTGCTGAGCCACTATGCCCCTCTCCCCCCAAAAAAATAAACAAGAAAAGGAGGAAAAATGTTTCCCTTGTCAAAGGCCTAGGTAAAAAACATATTATTGAAAACTAATGAGACTGGGGCGGGGAGATGCTGCTACAGAGGGCCAGGTATGAGTACCATTTGTTCAGCATTATAACTTTGAACAGAAAACTACGTGTACTGTAAACAATCGGTGACCATCAGAAATCCCGCAAGTAATTTGATCCATGCCACGTAGGGCTTTAAAGGTGATAGCAAGTAGCTTGAATTGAATGCACTGAAGCCAGTACAGCTCACACAACAATGGTGTTATATGGGAATATTGCAGTGTGCCCAAAACTACATAAGTTGCCACATTCTGGCCAGTTGAAGCTTCTGAATGCGCTTCATAGCCCTCAGAATGCATTGCAGTAGTTCAGTTAAGAAAATTATTTGTAAATTAAGTAACTTTTGGTTTGTGTCCAGTTATAACTTACCCACAATTACTTTTTGAAAAAAAGCTAAATATATCTAATATGTATGCTTGTTTTATTTGAAATAATATACTGGTTGTACTAAGCTAACACAATGCTTTGTTTTAGGTAAAAGTGTTATTTGTACGGAATCTTGCAAATTCAGTCACAGAAGAAATACTAGAAAAGGCTTTTAGTCAATTTGGAAAACTGGAGAGGGTGAAAAAGCTAAAAGATTATGCTTTTATTCATTTTGATGAGCGTGATGGTGCTGTAAAGGTATGTTTTTATTTCCAGTTTCATTTATTTAGTAGATTTAGTGAATTCAAAGTGGCATACATTTCTTGATTTTCCCATTGTAACTATGTAAGTGGGTTTGGCCTGAGAAGGCGTGACTATCCCATAGTTCCCCACCTACCTTTCATGTGTAAGGCAGAAGTAGCATTTGTCGTCTCCTGGTATCTAGTCTTAACATCTTAACTACAACATAAAATTAACTCTGGTATTTATCACATTGATACTCTGCTGCAATCATGAATAGACTCTTAGTGGCAATTTCTTTGGAAATCTGTGATAAACTTAAAATTTATGCTAAAATTTTATGTTGTCAGGTTTTGGATTCTCTTTATTACTAAGAAATAAGGGAAGGTTTAATTATCCTCTCAATAATGTGCCAATTTAAAGCCATTAGTTCTCATTGTCCTCGTGAATAATCTGAATAATTGTTGAGTTAACAAGACCAACTGTTACCAGGACAGTAAATAAGTAAACTAAAGTAAATTATACTAAGTAAATCAGTTTGCCTCACATTTACGCTGTTGTCAAATTCTACAAAAAATATTATGAAATAAAGTATGAAGTGGGTACTATGACCTTTGTTAATACTCATTCCAAAATATACTGAAATTCTGCTCCTAATGTTCATTCTTGGTTTTCATGGTTGCAGAGAATATTTCTAAATCTTACGCATTGAAAAATTAAGAAATAGACTAACATGGCCTTCAGTGGGAGAGGCAATGATCTTGTGTGTTCTGCATAGTACCATTGGTATTTTTCCTACAGTACTTAAAGTTTGTGTGCTATATTTGTAAGAGTACTTTGGTAAGAATGATTACAAATTATATTCTTTATAGGCTATGGAAGGAATGAATGGCAAAGATTTAGAAGGAGAAAATATAGAAATTGTGTTTGCAAAGCCACCAGATCAGAAAAGGAAAGAACGGAAAGCACAGAGACAAGCTGCCAAAAATCAAATGTAAGGATGGAAAGCATGATTTTAATAATGCATTTAGCACCTCCTTATATGTAGAATTCTTGTGTTAAAGCATAATGTACCTGTTAATGGTTATATTGTAATGAGACAGAAAATATATGTATACTTGAATTCTATGATGATAGTTGTCAGTATATCACCTTTTTAATTCATGCTTTTCCTAGGATATAAGTGCTGGTCTTTTGATCTGTTGATAGAATAACTGTTAACAGATTAATACCTATTGATAAAATAGAATCCCATTCTGTACGAGGATTATCTCAGTTAGATTTGGTCAAGCGAAAATTCTTTCCCCTTCTCAAAAGAAATAATATAGGAATGGGGAGCAGTAATTGACATGTTGGTCATGAGAAAAATTTTCTAAATCATAGAAAGCAATATTCTTCTTGAGTCAAACTTACACAAAATATTAAAGAACATTTCTCTTGGCTAGTTGAATAAAACCAGAAGAGTATAGGAATGTTTGATCAATGCATTTCTGGTTAGAAAGACCAGCTTTTGTGATGTGAAAATATTTGTGGGCAGCTTGTATTTTTTAAAATATAGGCTGCCATGCTTATATATATATTTGTAATAGCCTAGTTGCATCTCCATCAATCTTTCAGAGACAATAGTAGATTGATATTTATTTACACATAAAGATACACATCTCATAGCAAACACCTCTGGGCAGTTTCCATTATTAAAACCACAATTAGTATACTGCAAATATACTGGTAATCCTCATTTACTGAATGCCTAGTTAAATGACTGTTATACCAGCATTGAAAAAGTAGGTTTATGACTGGTACTCAAACTTGGAGCCAATGCAGTTATCACATGTTTGGGATAGAGATTGGGATTGGGATACTTTGCAGCCAGTATGCATTTATGAAGGTTACAGCATCCCACATAATCATAATTTGTGACCAGGTTGTTAGTGGGTAAGCCAGATTTGCTTAACTACTGTGATTCAGCAGTCAAGGGGGATGCCGGCAGAAAGTCAAAAGTCAAGGTCATGTAATGTCAATCTTAATAACCGACAGTGATTTGCTTAATGACTGCAGCAGAAGTGACATAAATAATTTGCTGTAAAAAATTGGGGAGGAGAGAATGCAAATTAGCTGTAACTTGTAGATATGTTAGAACCATAATAACAAGCCAAAATTTATATAGCCCTTCTAAAATGTAATCTATTATGGCTTCCATCAAACTCAGTTTTGGAAGTGTTCAAATAATCTTAACATGAATTTACTGTATTTTTCGGAGTTAAGATGCACCGGAGTATAAAACACACCTTAGCTTTTGGGGAGGAAAATAAGAAAAAGCTGATTGGCAGGTGGATTGGCCTCCCGGAGTACCCCCAATCAGCTATTCCCAGAGGTGAATTTTAGCAACAGGTTCCTTGGTTGTGAGCTCTGTGCCTTGCTTTTTTTTTTTTTTTGCTTTTTTTTTTCTGCCTCTGAAAGCCTCCAAAACAGAACTTCAGAAAAAAAGCCTCTAAAACTTCTTTTAGCCTTTGAAACCTCCATTTGAGAAGTTGCCTAGGCTACATTCGGAGTATAAGACACACCCAGATTTTCACCCTCCTTTTGGAGGGTGAAAAAAAAAATAGGGTATTTAAAGTGTATGAATCAGATTTGTATTTTTAATAGTTAAAATACACACTTGCCTGCTGCATAAGTTGTATGAAACTATTTTTATAGCGTGAGTTTTGCTTATCTCTTGTTTTAGTAGTAGGGTATATAGTGTCTCTTTTTCACATATGTTACCCTAAGCTGTTTCAACTTTAAACACACACACAAAAATAAAAAGTTACCAACTAATCCCAACACACACAAAATCTAAATAGGGTATTAAAAACCCACGTTATTAAAATCTCACCTATTGAAAGCATTTTAGATTTCTAAAGGCAGATCGACTTAATGAAAAAGGACATTTCTGGATATCCGTGCTGCACATAAGAACACTGTCCCTTTTATAGCTGCCTTAATCTACATAATGGAAAACATTTCTATAGCATTGATTGCTACACATTTTGGTTCAATTATAAGACTTCTTGCATTCTATTTCCTGGACAGTTGTTTTGCTCTCTTGCTCATCTTGATGCATATAGATCAGAGATGAGGAATCACCAACCTGTGGGGCTACTGTCCAGGTCCTTAGAATTTTTCTGCATTATCCATAGCTTATTCTTTTGAGGGGCAGACTTGGTACTTAGGCTATCCTTCTCTTGCATTGAGAAAGCAGATAATGACAGAGAGTGGCTATGCATTTGCCTTGTAGCTGTTCAAAACTATATTTTAATGGTCTTTCAATAATGGAAATGTTCTGTATTTTTTCATTTTTTTTTTGCAAAATTTTACTGATTTATGATGAAATGCTTTGAATGTTCCTTGTAAAACATTATTTTTCCCTTTCTATAGCAGTTCTTATTTCTAATTTAGTTTTGGGTGTTTTTATCTTAATTTGAAGGACAAACTCTAAGTACTATTTTGTTGCCCTTGATATGGAAAGGGAGAGAAAAAATGTGCAGGTAGTCCTTGACTTAAAACATTTATTTATCAACTGTTCAAAGTTACAGCAGCACTGAAAAAGTGACAACCAATTCTCATGCTTAGGACTGTTTTAGCATCCTTAGAATCATGATTGCAATTTGGATGCTTGACAAGTGCATGAATTTATGATGATTGCAAAGTCTTGAGTCACATGATTGTGATTTGAGATCTTCCCAGACTGCTTCCTACAAGCAAAATCAGTGGGGAAGCCAGATTTGCTTAACTATTGTATGATTCACTTAACTACATTGGTTTGCTTAAAAACAATGGCAAAAAATAATAAATTGGTTGCAACTCACTGAACACTTCACTTAATGATGGAAATTCTGGTTCCAATTCATTTATTCATTCAATTTTTATAGCCGCCCATCTCAATCACTGCCTCTGCTACTTACATCCAAAACAAATATACACAGCAACAAGATAGTCATGCAGTTAACAGTAAAGCCATGTTTTACTTTATGTGCCCCAGGTTTGGGAAAACAATTCCGTTTTAAACATTTATGAAAGGCCAACAGGAATATTCTGTTGGCCTTTCATAAATTTTCATTCTCTGAGGGGAGGATATTCCAACCACAGACTAGGGGCAACTGCGGAAAAGCCTCTTCTATTCTCTGCCACTTTGACACTCTTTGTGGCTGATGAGATCTGTAGCACGCCCAACCTGCTAGATAGATGGAATTGGACGAGAAGAGACTCTTGGAAAAAGGCTATTGTAAGTTAAGGACTACCTGTATTTTAGCTTGTCTGACAGTCTATTTTGGCAACCTGGCCCAGTGTGAGAGGAAGGGAGTATGTGAGTGGCAGGCCCACGCACGTGCGCAGCTCCATTCATGCAAGTACCAGGTACTTGGCTCGCATGCCCCATTCCTTCGAGTTGAGGGTGCTGCTTATG